>NC_045736.1:14674139-14719884 GCF_008692095.1 Etheostoma spectabile
CCCCTTTCCTTATCTTATCCCTGTAACTCTAAATGAGGTGCCCTGGGTGGCCTTGGTGTGGCCAGACTCATGCGCCAGGGTCTCACTCAGTAAAAGCTCAAGCAAACAGAGGATCAGGCAAAGGTGGGGCTCTGCGGCTGCAGCCCTGCCGGGCAGGGCCGTGCTGCGCGTTAGGAGCGGTAGTCCTTTTTACTGTACGGCTTGTTTCCCAGGATGCTATCCACCTCGTGTGTGATGGATGATGACAACTTTGGAAGAACCTGGAACAGGAGAGAGACACACATGGTGAATATGTTCTCTTCACTTACTAGAGTTGGGCGGTATCTAAATTTTGATACCAAACCTCCTCCCTATTTTACCACGGTATACGGTATTACCGTGACTAATTAAAAATGATGACGTAAGGCTCAGGCGGCGCCACCAATCTGTTGGCTAGTGCCTACACTGCTTAGAAACTGAATACCAAACACTAATACTGAAACACCTCTCCCTTCTCATTAGGTCGGAAACTGAAATGCTGCCAAACTGCAGTTCTTCTTTGAGACCCCCCTTCCACACTGTCACATGATGACAACCACACATAAGCATTTTTAGGCATTACAGAAATTATATTTGATATTTAATCCTTGTCTCCTATATACGTGCATTGCATTTTTTTTAATGACAGTACTGAAACTGATCCCGTTGGTATTTTTAAGACCCACTGTATTACTGCCCAACCCTATCACTTCCATCTACGGGCTGTGGTTTTGGTCACTGTTTAAAATACAAAATTATCAGAATTTTTGGGCAGTTGCACATCACAGCCTCTAGATGGCGCTGAAGGATGAGGTTTTGTTCTAGGTGGCACCAATGTTGTGCCGTCCAGTCTGCAACTGTAACACAGCAACCAAATAACTTGGGAAGTTATTTAGACAGTTCTACAGCTTATCTGCAGCTTATTTAATTTTTTTGGTATATAAATCTTGTGGGTCGTTTTAAAATTAACTTATTTACTTATTAACTTAACATTAACAACTTGAGTTTGTTTTTGTTTCTTCTTTTAGAAGTATTCAGATAGCAATAAGGACAAAAAATACACCATTGCAATTAAAAATCCTCTCTTTGAAATTTAACTCAAATAACATCAAATGTAAAATACTAAAATACAAACAAGATTAAGTCTTTTTAAATGGACAATTTTAAATTTATTTTTTTAAAAGATGAAGGACCATGTCCCTATTTCATAACATTTCCAGTAAAAGGGAAACTGCAGAGCCCTCGGGAAATGGGAGCTCAGCATTTCAAAACTGAAATATCAAATGTGCTTAGGGAGAGGAGACACACATGGGAGGACGCACAAAGCAGCAGAATATAGAGGGGTAGGAATGCTCTTTGCTGCAGGCCAGACATAATGTAAGGAGAGAACCCCCCCCACCTCCCCCCCACCCATCGTTGTCTGAAAACCCCATTAAAAGAGTGCATCTTATCAGGAGAGGAAGAAGCGTCTGAAAGCTCGTCTCCAATCCCCCTGGCGAATGATACTCCGCTGACCTTATTAACTCGGTACAGTAAAGCAGCCAAGCGTGCAGCAGCAAACTGCCCAAGAGGTCCAGCTGTACCCAGGAGACGAAGCTGCTGCTACAAAATGTAAGGCACGAATAGGGGCCTGGTAAACACGGCAGGTCACATTTTCTCAAATTAAACCACTGATGTGCTATGCAGATCAACAAACACACTCATTTTGTGGCCTCACCTGTATCGCTCCTATGTTCTCCATCAGCTGGTCGGTGTTGGACGCCCCTAAAAGGACAGAGCTCACCCCCTCGTTTCGTAGGCACCACGCTGCAGGAGACCAGTAAACAACAATGACACCCCCAACTTTGGCTATAGACACATGCGTGCACGCACACACGCAAACACATTTACACAACAACATTTCAAACATCCACCAGGTTAATTCTATAAAAGTAAGCTATACTTGGCTAAGCTATAGCTGGCCACAAACTCTGCCCCTTACAACACACTACAGCCAAAATGATGCTGTCACTAGATGGCTGAAAGGAAGCAACTATGTTACACATATATATTGTGTATGCTGTTTGTATATATATATAAAACTGAGTCAGCAGCCTGCCGTGACTGAATAAATAACAGACAGCAGCAACACAGAATTTTAAATGAAAAAATAAATTTAATCCTGGTCATTTTTAATAAACTCAGTATCTGCAGCGATATTAATCCGGCTTATCAGTGCAGCATCCCTGTGTGAAATAAACGTAGAGGAACAAAAACACAATATTTCTCTCTGACATGTAGTGGGGTAGAAGTACAAAGAAGAATAAAATGGAAGTACAAGTACCTCGAAATTGCCCTTCAGTATAATACTTGAATAAACGCCTAAATTCCGATTCTGCTATTAAAATTGTGAGCTGTATTATGCAATAACACTGCACGGAATTGAGGAAAATACACTGCACATTACTGCATAAAGGGATGACTAATTTAGCTGTAAGAATAGGGGGATAACCTTGTGTCACAGATTGACTCTTTGTATTAGTTTCATTCTATGGATGAGATGTAATATGTATCTGTTATGTTCAAAATCCCATAAATAAATCATACGCAAAAAAAATAGGGATAATAATTCTGCAAATCGTTGACCAACTTGAAAATATGGCCATACATAAATACAGTTGAACATCTGGAGTGAAGTGTAGACCTTCCCACGTGCCACTGAGATACCCACATCATATAATAACTATTCTCACAACCACCACCTGAATCTACCACCTGCTCCAGCAGCAGCAGGCCGCCGTCCATCAGTGTTATATAGTTTTTTATTCAATACTGAAGTGCCACAGTGATGTAGAGGACTACATGATGGACATAAATCTCCTGTGCAGCCTTCAGGAGTGCTGGAAGGATTTATAGTAATGGGAGAGATGAAGGTGTCCACTAATGAGCCGTGAAACCTAATCTATGACCTCGCATTACGGCGAGGGTGAAATATCTGCCGTGTTCGGTGCTGAGATAGGAGAGGCAGGCCTAGATTTACTCGCCTGCGACACTAACATCTTGACGCTTTAATAGCCCTCGCACTAGCGTACGTCTTCTGAGGTTTGCACAGTCTCACTTTCCTGCCCGGATGTGAATCGATTTCTGTCACTCGCTGGATTTATGTCTGGGATTCTATTTGAATTCAGACACTGGGAACTGTACATGTTAACACCATGGACCTGCATACACAAATATATACCGTAAACATGTTTGCATTACTTGTAATGTTTACAATTACAGTCTTAATGTATCCAAGGAAAGGTGCCAGATCCTTCTTTAGAAGGCTCCTATTGTATATTCTATTAATTCTAAAGCTTATTGGTCCCTGAGAGACCTGTTATAAATGAGTTAATGTCCCTATTTACCTGGATTCCCTCTATGGTCTACTCTCTTTTCCTCATTAACCTCTTAAAAAAAAAAGAAAAATGACAGTAGTTACAGCACACACAAAGACGTGACAACACAACACAACAGTCAAACCAGACAGCTGCCGGAGCTGTGTTGACCTCGGCCCGTCCGAGGCAGAGGGACGGACAGACAGACAGAAAGAGAGAGAGCGGCAGAGTGTATCTGCGTACCGATGGCGAGTTGGGGCAGTGTGCAGCCCAGCCGCTCCGCGATTGCCTGCAGCTCTTTCAACTTCGCCTGCTGACGCCGGCCCTCCTCGCTCAAGATCTTGTCCTTCAACCACTGGTAACCCTGTCGAAAACACAGCACACCTGCTCGAAAACACAGCCCTGCTCACACACCGCTGCACCGCAGCTCCTGTGTCACCAGGGCCTGTTTTTAAACATGTGACTCTGTCTCCTGCGGTCTACATCTCAGCCAGGGAACAAAGCTACAGCTACCCTTACTGAAATGATGAATTGTTTGTTCATTATTATTAATATTATAAAGTTACAAACAGAGACAGACAATTCTCTATTTAAATTGACTATTGCTGCTTTTACTGACATTTCAAGTCAAGTCAAAACACTAATCATTATATAGTATCAAGCATCAGGAGTTATACGATAATGCCATTAATAACAGATTATAAACCAGTGAGAATAATCAAAGAGCCAAAATACCACAAACATCCACAGACAACACCGAACCAGACAGCAAACAGCACATTCCACACAAGTCGCCACAAGTACTGCACAACACCAAAATGGAAAGCTACTTTCCTCTCTGATCGACGGTCACTGACACACGAACCACAGACACACAACATGCCACTCCACTACAAAGACACACTGTTGCTTAAGTCAGGCATTAGCTTTTGTGTAATGCAGAGGCAGTCGTCTCTGACTCAATACTCATTTTGTTTAAATTCTAGATCTCACAATCCAATTTGCATTTTAATATTTTGTATTATAAAAAGTTAATATGTCAAATTGAAGTAAAATATTCCACTGGGTTTGTGAGTGCAAGTCATTAAAACTGGTTCTCCTCCTTAAAATGTTCAATTATGGCCATTCTGATCCCTGATGCTTAGAGGAAAACAAAGGTTTTGCCGAACAATTTTTCCTGAAACATCATGATTCATAATTATTTAGTTTAATAAGTGTTGGTATACACAGCCTATATTAAGTATGTGTGTATGCATGTATTGTGTGTTTTGTGTGCATTAAAATGCGTTAAGCTGACACCCGCTGGCAAACAGCACCGCTCAGGAAGAGTTGCACAGTGCATGGCATCAACCATGGCAGTGAAAACACAGATATGTGACGTGTGCACAGAATTAAAGAACCTGTAAGACACAATACACCAAAAAAACAAAACAAATTAGCAACCAGTAAGGAGACAAGGAACGGTGACACTAGCACAGCTGACCAGAGCGGGATAAAGACAGAAAACAGCGAGCGCAGTTTGTTTACCTTCAGAGAGGCCCGGGAGTAAGGAGGAACCCTGCCGTCATATTTCCCTGAGATGATCCCACATGCCAGTGGTGACCACGTCATGGCCCCTACACCTGGGAGCAAAAGATGTGATCATCGTAACACCATAACTTTCTCAGAGTTGAAGTCCTTAATTTGTCTTTGGAAGACTAAACACTAGGTCCTTGCTGCACAAGTTTAACATTTTGGAAATCTATTTGCATGTAAAACTAGGATTTGTTTCTCCAGAATTTGTGTCCAATATTATTGCAGTCACCTAACATCTGTGGTCCTACTGTAAATCCATCACGAGTTACCTATCTTATGGAAGAGCTCAGGAAGCTGCACCTCCACCTTCTCTCTCTGGAACATGTGGTACTCAGCCTGCTCGCAGATGGGAGGAATCTGGTTGAATTGTCGTGCCACAGAGTATGCTTCCTAAAAAACAACAACACGGAAGTAACAAAATATTAGGCTCATACACAGTACAGTACTGAATATATATTATAAAGAACAATGGACATCAGGAACAGTAAGGATACAGCAACCTGGGTATCCCTACACAGATACTTCGAGTCTCACCATTATTTCCATCGGGCTCCAGCGGGAAGTTCCCCAGTACATGGCCATGCCTTGGTTTATCACATGGGTCATTGCTCGAACCGTTTCTGCAAGTAAAAATACACAAAAATATCAATAACACCATTAATGCTGGAGTCAGACACAGTTTGAGTGTTTATGGACTAGCGTTTTCTCTGCTGTTTTTTGTTCTCTATAAAACAAAGCAATGTACTGAATGTGTAGCGGAGCGGTTCTGTGTGATTATAAGAGATTTAACTGGTATCATTTGCATTTAAAATGGACTGGGTCACTCAGGAGAAAAGTGGGAAAGCTGATTATGTTAATCAGAATGGTGACATTAATTCATAACAAGGCACACTCCACAAGAAATTGTTTTGATGAACAAGCTACAGGGGAACATAGGAAGTGCCCAGTAAAATAAACAAGATATGACAGGCACACATTCAAATATTTAATCACAGACAAAGCGTTTCACAAAGTTGACAGACTGGACTACAGCTCATGTATTTAAAGCAAGGAGGATTAAAAACATGTTTGGTTCTATAAAAACTTAAATCTGAGATTAGTTTTTTTCCATTAATGTGCTGACTAAATGTTACACATATTAATCTAATGGTATTTTGTTAACATAATAATCCTCAATCCATCTATTCTCTGCTTCTGAAAACCAAATCGGTCCTATCATCTAGTGGGCGCTTGGCTTAAGAGGGTTTCTCTGTAAAGTGAGACAACAGCAGCTTCCACCTCTTCACCCTGCACACTGCCCTTTAGCTACTGCCAGAATAAAACACACCAGATGGTCCAACTACTGCAATTTTGAAGGCATAGACTCAAAGCTGTCCCTGTGAACTGTGTGCAATCTTTAAAGGGCAGATGAGCAAAAGAATTGCCTCGACGTTTGCATCAAAAACACCAGCTACTTCTGACTAACAAGACACTAAAGTATTGTGAAAGCGTCAAAGCCAGTGAAGCATTACACTGAGGGCGGGAAGATGACCTCTGACCGAACTCTGTAACCCAAAATGAAACTCCTAGGGAGCAGATGCATACTGTGTGACCAGCTGAGCCCACACACAGTTAGCGCTCTGCCATTTAAAAAGGTCTCCAGCATCACTATCTATCCTCATTCTAAATGTGTGGAGCTGCAAGCACCAGGACAAGATGCAGCTTTTAAAAATAGATATTTTCGTTACAAGACGTTTGTATATCTATATCTTTGCATTACAGTAGTCATAGAGACAAAAAAGAGGGGCTTTTTTAAGTGCGATATGACAAAATATCAGAAAAACATGGTTAAGTGAGTGAGAGGGAAAAAAAAAGGTGATATTTCAAAAGCGATAAAGACAATACAATAATTACCTTCCATAGGTGTATTAGGGTCTGGTCTGTTTGCAAAAACCACATCCACATAGTCCAACTGCAGTCTTTCTAGAGAGGCTTTTAAACCTAGAAAAATGCACCACAGTTAGTCCAGTAATAGTGAACAAACATGATGATATTCATAAAAACTCAAACTATATACCGCCAAATAAATAAAGCAGACAATTATCTCAAACTATTTATTGTCCCCAAAAGTTTTTCAAAAGTCTTGAGGGTCTCAATTTAAAAAAGAAAAGCAGCACTGATTCCTTTAAGCCAAAGTATCTAATTAGGAAGTATTGTGTCAGTGTTTAATCCAATAACCTGCCGTGCTGCTACTTACCTTCTATAATGTGTTTTCGGGATAAACCTCTTTCAGTCTCCGCTCTACAAAAAAAAAAAGCAACAAAAAATACACTTGACGTTATAAACTATTTGAAATATGACTGGACCTGCCCCCTCAGCTGTGATATAGCATCCTTTCTCTGTGAAATATGATATAATACTGTGTTTCATTGAAAGTACCTGAAAACAGATTGGTTTGGATGACACATGATCCCATTACCAGGAGCATCAAACTGAAAAATTATAAAGAAGGATGGTTTCTCACTTGAGTCAAAGAAGCAGCCAGGTGAAACTTACTTTCCACCCCAGAAGATCTTTGTTGTTATCACCAGGCTTGAACGTCTGAAAATGGGAAATGAAAGCATATCTGTTACATCTGCCAAACACAGAATTATAGCAACAACAAAAAAGCCTCCTGTATGGAAGCTGGAGAAATCCTTGGTTTACACAAACTTTATATTATATTAACAGCTAGGATGAAGATTGGACTCCTGCTTTGGGCAATCATGCATTTCTCCATTATTCTTTCAGTGTCACACACACCCACATCCCACAATAAGTGGGACTGTGCCAGAACTTGACTGGCGCCAATGAATGAACGTAAAACCTGACAGAGCTATACAAATGCCAATTCAGGTGCTACAAAGTAGAAGACAAGGGACTAGAAGTTCATCCATTATTCAGCATCTTTGAGAATTGACACAGAAATGTGGCCATGGTGCGGATGTTGGCATACATCTTTCACCTTTATACCTAACTGTTCCAGTTCACAACACACATCCTCCAAATACTATATGTGCAAGGAAGGAAACAAGATTAGGAAAGCTGGCTGGAACGGAAATAAAAAAAATAGACACCAAACTTCATTTAAGTGTGCCTCGTACCTCCATCCTTTCTTCTTTATGATGTTTCCGAGCACCACCTCTGCCCTGCGAAGCAAACAGTGAGAAGATTAAATAAAGATTTTGAAATGATAACAGTGTTAATATCCGTCTGAGGAATCAATTCAGTGTGTGTGTGTGTGTGTGTGTGTGTGTGTTAGAGTCAAAAGAGCCTGGGACCAGCTGTGCCAACACTATGTCACTCATTAGCAGCCCTGTGGCTGCTAATGAGTGACATTATGATCAACATGGGGCTTGTTAGTGATGGCCAGACACCTGTCAGTAGGATATCTCTCCAGCGCTCTCACTCTGACAAATAATGGGAGTCCTCCTTGAAACACAGTTTCAGATAAAATGTAATTGAACACTCCTTAGAGGTAGGGAAAAAAAAAAACTACTACTAATAATAATAACTTCTAAGATTTGTTTTAAATTCATTTTGGGTGCACTGATGAATAAAGCCAGCAATCAATGTAGTTTTCCAAGTGTGAGAAGTGTTGTTGTAAACTACAAGCATCATAATTCAGCTTAGCTATGACAGCGCATTAGTGCTCCTGCCAGTGGCGGCGTGTCTGTGGCGAGACAGTCTGTCTTGTGGTAATCAGATGGGGATATATCATATGTCAACTAAACGAGAAATACAGATGGCTTATACCAGACTGAAAGACTATCATGCCTGTACAACTGTCACTTACTGGGATTGCTAGATGAAACAGAGTTCAAGGAAGATTCCAACATCTATTTTAAAAATCAACTAAACTATAAGAAATTCTTTAAGCAAAGCTGCCAAACATTTGTTATTTTCAAATTCTTAAGTGTAACAATTTTCTGCTCTTTTTTGTTGTTCTTGATAGTAAACTGAACATCTCTGGATTTGGGAATGTTGGTCAGACATTTCAAGACGTAACCTTGCACTCTGGGAAACTGTGATGGTCATTTTAAACCATTATCTGACATTTTACAAACTAGTCAATAAATCTAGAAAAAATGATCGATAATGGAATTAAGTTAATCCCCAGACGATTCAGCTCATTTCTATTTTTACATCCAGGTGGTCTGAAACACATATTTGAAATGATGTAAAAATTTGTTTATCTGGAAAGTTTTCTGAAATTCTACAATGGCCAATTATAATGGCCAATTATAATAATAACAACCAAGTTTGAAATGGGCCAGTATACAATTCTGATGTTATGATAACTTTCAGCAAAAATATCAGTTTCACAGTATTGGGATATTGCAATTACAGCTTTAAAATGTATTATTTTTAAAATGCCCGGATAAAAAAAACATTGAACACAATGTATGCTATTTTTAAACACACTGCACACTGGCAGGTAGTGGGATTTCTAAAGTGCACTTTCGGTTCTTGATGACTATTAAAAAACAGCTCATACCTTTAGAACGGTATGATGGAAAATTTCAGTGGTTTTAAAACCGTGACTTTTTAAAACCAAGGTAGACCTTGAAACCGGTAAATGCCTAGTTTGAAAGAAGAAAAAGAAATTTTCCTAAGACAGGGCTAATCTTCTCCTGATGCGGCTAAAATTAACTGTAATGTGACCTCATTGCACGTAACAATTAACCTCCATCTCCCTTTTCTTCCTGCTTGAGATTTTCTGGAAAAAACAATTTATTGTGAAACAATTTGTACCTTTTGTTTTGAAAAGTGCCAGTAAAGTGTTAAAGTAAGCAAATCTTTACTTACTTTAACATTTAACACCCTCATCTCCCTCTAACTTCACCTTGTATGTTTGTATCTTTCTTCTCCATGACAGGACGAGTTCATGGAGGTTCAACTTCACCTCATTTAAATCACTTTGTTTTTTTTTTGGCTGTGTCATGCTATACAACGACACCAGACAGACAATCTTATTGGGGCTCTGAGGTTGATTTCAGCCATACTGCCCAGCCAAGTGTATGTATATACTATGTGTGAGTTAGTGCCAACACTTTGCAGGCACAGATGCATGGATGCTTGTTAAGGGTAAGTAAGTATCAAACATATATAAATTATATGTATTTTTCATACTGTTCGGTTCATGCATGTTTTTTATTATATATTTTGGTTCTATCATTTTTCACTTATTAAAAAGGTAAATTCATTAATATATTAATACTGGTTGCTGATCCAACAGGCAGCACAAGACCAGAAGGTGCTGAACTACTGAGAGCGGTTTCAGACCCTGACAACTGGACCCACACCTTTTTAAAAAGTGAGCACTCACCACTCCCCTGGAAGCTACAATGTGTGTGTTTGTGTGCATACTAGTGTTACAGCGCGTGTGTGTGTGTGTGTGTGTGTGTGTGTGTGTGTGTGTGAGAGTGAGTGTGTGTGTGTGTGTGTCTCTGGCAAACATCCACACAGTGCACTGTGTTGCCCTTCTGAAATGTCTGTGAGCACAAACATAAGGCACAGTGTGCCTTGAGCAGGCAGGTTGACCTTTTTCATCCATCCATGAATTAGGTCTTTTGTCCAGCCCTGAGTTGATGACTTTGTGACATACTGCTGCATTATTCATGCGTTTACAACATTTTATTACTTTCAGATGTCTCTGTAATTATGCTTCCAATTTGTCACTGGTTCCACACAATAGCATGCAATTAATATGCACCCAGGTTGAAATGTCTAAGCCTAAAAGAAAATGCAGGAGAAAATTCTGTTCTGCCAATTACTCACATATTTTTGCTTTGATGCCATATGTGTTTGCGCTGATAACAGAAGCTATGCGGGATAAGCAGAACATGTTTATTTGTGCAATTACACATTATTTATATTTCTGAGAAACACTGGCTTGCATATTAGGATGGATATGCTGGCTAGGATTCACAATGAATATCTAAATGTCTGTATGTGCTGAATGTTTGTTTTATGGCAGTTCTGTTTTGTAGGACTATGCCAGAACAAACATGCCAAACAAACACCCAACTGACATATGTTGTGCATGAGCAGAGTGTGAGCACAGCTTACAAACTTCCACGCTCGAACACAGAATTAACAGTACAGCAGCCGACTGTACAGCCACCAGCACCACTCACGTTCTCCAAGTCTGACTGATTAAGGAATCGCAGTATACCAGAACCAAGCACTTCACATGAAAGCGTTTTCATTTCTGATGTGCAAAGTGTGGGATTTGTTCTACTCCTGTGTATGTGTGTAATATAAGCTTCTCTGCGCTGCTTTGCAGTGGAAGGTGTTAGGATTACCACCTGTGCAACACATACTAAGCTGTGTGACATGCTGTCACAAAACATTTGCACGTGTCCAACAGATGATGGTCAATGTCAGAGTTGGTCAAATATCAACTTTTTCTGGCCTCCAATCCTAAAACAAGGCAAAGAGATTGAGGTTGAAAGAGCCTCAGAATAATATAGCATGTATACAATACCTGCTAAAGGCACTAGATAGGGAAACCACTACGACCTGCTGAATGTTTGTCTTCTTTGTGAGACACTGATGCATTTTCCCAAACATAATGGCAAAACTATGCTATTCTTGGGAGGATTAAAATAAGAATTTGGTTCTGTTAATCAGAGATACTGTTTGCGAAGGATAATCCCTTTAGATCATTTCAAAGCACACAAATTACTACAAAGCCAGATTTTTCCATGCTGGAATTTAAATCTTCACTACATCCAGCAATCAGCCAGTACAAGGCTGCTTTATGAGGTTAAAAATATCAACACTGGCTGTCCTGTAAATTAAGACTATGAATATGTGAACTCTCATTGTGTAAATACTGTATCATAAAAAAAATTCTTTAACAATGTAAATATTGTACATATCCACACTCCTTATATTTCTCTGATATTTATATACTTCTTGCAACTGTAATATTTCTGATTCTGACAAGGTGGCAACCCTAATCTCAGGTGGAAGATCAAGGACAGACAATAATCCGTTACTAAAACTACTTTCTGCCAATAGTCCCAATGAAAACTGTTGACCGTGATGTTTGTGGATTGTAGAGTTGTAGAGTAACACATACTACAAATACTGTGAAGACACATTGTTGATGAGTTTTTCATAATCATTTTTCACAACTTTGACTCACTCAAACAAAACCTCCACTGTGTTTGTGTGCCGCCTAAAGCCTCTGCACATCAAACTGAAATTCTTTGCATGGCTACACAGCTATAGTAGTTAGAAGTGTGTTGTTGTAATTTGGATAAACTGACCCCCCCCACTTTAAGTATCAGGGATTGTTTTATCACTAGTAGAGAAAACACACCAGCAGTGTCTATTCTGGATGTATGTAGTTAGATCCTCTCTAATGCTCTGAACATTTTGCGTTGTGCACAACTGTGGATCATGCTTCCACCTGGCACTCAAGCACAGCAACTGAACACACACATATACACACACACACACACACACATATACACACACACACACACGTCTCTCATTAAGCAATGGAAAATTATTTCAATTAAATTATTATTTTTAACTTTTTTGAGCACTGGCCCTATAGAGTAACTAGCTGATTGTATTTACTGGCCTGTGATAATTTTTTATTACTGACCCTAAAGACATGGAAAAAAAACTAAATTGCGTGAGAGATGATTTGTTGAGGCAACAGCACAAAACACAACATACTTTTATGTTATTATGAGAAGTATAAAAATGTGTTTGGCTTATTATCAAAATTTGGCGGGACAAATTAGACTCTAGCAGCCCACCACATTCTAGGTAATGGGAATTAATGGGAACTATAAAATCTCTACCTAGTAGTGGTTGTGGTAATAGTTGGCGTTACTGCTCTGTGACCTGTGGCACAGGATATACTCACTTCCCAGCAGCGTAGACCTCCGCTGTGTCAAACAGATTGATGCCATTTTCATAGGCCAGAGTCATCAGCTGTTCTGCCATCTGTTGAGAGATCAGGGGAGAAGAAACAGAGAAGGTGAAGGGTGGGGTGAGAGACCACTGATGTGAGGACTTTTGAATTATTAAACTTCCTTCAAAAGACTAAACAGGCTGCGGTGGCTTTGCCTTCCTATAATGTGTTTATTCTCTGCCTGTCAATACCCTATGGCAGTATGTTTTCACTGTAAGTAAAAACAGGCTTCTTGTGCAACCCTTGATGTGCCAGATCATGTGGAGGGCTTCCATTCTCGAGCACTGACTGATGGAGGATGACAAAATCCATCTGCTCTCACCTCATCAGTTATCTGTCCACCGAACGTCACCCATGTTCCTACAGAGGTTAACAGGGAGGTGAGGTCAGAGTGTAAGTACATAAACACACATGTACACAGATGAACAAGTAAACAGTTTTACTCCATGTTCTGCACAAGTGATACTGCACATAATGGACAACAAGATCTAGCTTAGAAAAAGGGCATTCAGGATAATATATTTGACCCGGAACTTATATTTTCCCACACCACGTGAAAACACTATTTCCTCCTTTTTTGAAGATACAAAGTTACTGTGGGGTTATGAGTTCCCCTCACAGACCATCTATATAAAGTGTTTGGTTGTGCATCAAATTGTTCAGTGTGTCTTATGATCAAAAAGACTCTTACCTAATCCAAGGCAGGACACCCGCAGGCCCGACTTCCCAAGGTTTCTGTCAAAACAGAGAAAATTACATTAAGATGAAAGCAACACTGTGGTGGGAGTCATTTGTGATATTTTGCTCTCCTGGCAGTGGCTATGACCATTAGAGTAGGACTTCAATTGTCATTTTTATTATTGATATAATAAATAAGCCTATCACTCATGTGTAATGTGAGTAAAGCAGGCAATTGCAGTGAAAGTCATTGAAGCCGGTAGGAACAGGGGTTTTGTATGGATTTGCAGCCAGCATCTACTGCAGCACTGACACATGCATTTTAGATGTGTAAGGAAGGACAGTAACACGTGTACAATTAGAATTTGTGTGTGTGTGTGTGTGTGTGTGTGTGTGTGTGTGTGTGTGTGTGTGTGTGTGTGTGTGTGTGTGCGCGCGTGCGCGCGCGCGTGCAGTGAAATGCCAGGGGAAAATCAGAGAGAGGAAGTGGTTCTTAAGCAAGCCCACCCTGACATCCACTGAAATTTCCCTGACGAAAATCCCCCCATAGCACTGCGGAAGCTTGACTGCTCACAACAACTTGCTTCTAAAGCTGGCGTCTCTGAGCCTATCACAGTGCAGACAGACCCCTCTGCAGACAACTACAGCTATCATTCTTATGTGCGAGCATTTAAACCTCTCTTAGACGTCTATGGTTGCAAGTTAAATAGCAACACTCAAATAACTGATCTTGTTAAATTTGTTGTCAATTTCTCTCTTTTGGAGGAATTTGTAGTGTATCTTGAGACCTTAATAGTTTGGTTTCATCAGATATCACTGATTTAAGAAATGATTTAAACAAACAAAATGAAGTGTGCTACCTCTGGTCACCTACTTTCAGAGATGAGCTGGCAGTGTAAAGAAATAAAAGAAATGTGGCATCAGAGATGATGTAATGTGCAGGAGTCAAAGTGAGTGTGTGGGAGGGTATGTACTATATTTTTATAAGACTGCCTATATGGAAATACAGTTGAAATGAAAAGCAGTAGAGAGAGAGAGACAGAGGATAGGTGTGCTGTGTGTGTGCAGAAGTGTGTTATATGACTGCGGGTGGGACTGCATGTGTAAGTGGGACTGACTGACAGTGTGTGTGTGTGTGAGTGTTTGTGTGTGTGTTTTGTGAAGCCATGATAAGATTGCTGAATTGCTGCGGTGAAAAACAAAACACTTAATTCAATGTGGTCTGAACAGTAAGTCCCAAAGAAACTGACAAAACCATTTAAGATAAATATCGCTTTATAATAATATGTATTTCCATATAAATTCTATTTCAGAAGTGTTAATCCAGATAATGTTCACTTCATCATCCAACATCATTATTTTCACTCTTACTTCACTGAACCAGCATGGATGCTAGCAAAGGCTCTCCATTAATTTACACTCTTTGTTTTCTAAATTAAGGTATTACAAATCACTTTCAGCCATCAGAGGTTTCAGTGAGATCGAGAGATTTGGAAAAATAATGAAATTGCATCCATTGTGTGTATAGTAAAGCATTTGGGTCAAACACATTCACAACAAAGAGCCTCATTAAAAAGATGTGTTTTGGTCAGTGAGGTCTGTAATCGTGTTAAAGTTTGAGTCGGAGAACTCGATGACGTCACGTATAGGAGCCCTTTGATTTACACAAACACAGTCAGTCGTGAGGGAGAAAGATAAGAGAATCCAGTGGGACCACGTGCCCTTACTCTGCACCGCAGTGTCAAGTCCCTTCCGGCAAACCACTGGAGCCAATCTACAATTAACTGTTTCTTAATTGAATGAGTCCAATAACCCCTCCGGGTGCTGCTGATGGCACGAATGGAGATAACCAAAACTAAAAGCAGCTCACTGACTAAAATTGTTAGTGGAGCATATTTGTTAGAGGGCTTCTGAGAATGGACTGAGTCAAGTGCAAAATATGAATATCTTCATTCAATATTCTGCTTGACTGCATCCTTTAGTAGGTAGTCTCTAAACAATGTAGAGTGAGTCTGTTTCGAGCCTTGCACTGTTCCACATGTAAACAACTAATGTGATTAAATGAATTAATGTTGCTTAATGTGTTAACACATGGTGCACATGCATGTTGGGAGATGAAAATGAGATCCATAGTAAACTCAGAAGATATACCAGGAGAAACTGTATTCACATTCTTCTAGAGTAGCACCATTTTCATCAGCGTGTGTAAGGGCTTATCAAAAAGCAAAGCTTACTGTGTAAATGTTGCATAAGCATGATTTAACCATGAACACTGCACATGCAGTACCAGTGCATTTAAGCACCTCCTTGAACCTTAAAATAAAAAACCAGGATATCAGAATACACAGCTCTGCCCTTGTCATTGTTCTCATTGTAAGGATGTTCCTTTGTCAGCACATTGTTGTGTTCAATAATTTACTAGAATGGCCTTGAATACTGCATTGTGCATTGCTAAAATGACCCTCTGCTAGGGCCTGTAACCAGGCAGGGGTTAGGTTTGCGCTGAGTCTCAGCAGACATGAACCACAGCAGTAATGCCATCTCTATCACACCCTCCTCAATAATGAAGGAGACAGGCAGGCACAGTACAGGACAGCAACATCGATGCAGCCGCAGGGACAAAGCCTGATGAGAAACGTAGTGAGCATGTCCAGACTGTCTGTTTACTTTGAAATACTAGGAAGCCTTTCCATGAGTTAACGTAAGCTTTCTGATACCATCAGCCAGAAGCCCAAGTTGACAAGGCGAGGGTTTTAATTTTCTAATGTTGGTTATGTGATTAAGGGTGGCTTGGAGATATATATGGGGCTTGTTTACACACAGGTTGCATTTCACATCCGCTTGATACAATAAGTCCTGCTCGTCTAAGTCCATCATTCAGCTCTGCTGACGACTTTGGCCCCCAGTGATGAAAGCCGATTTGTGGAACAAAGAGGAGCTTATTTTCCATCAATGTCCATATTAGGCAGGGTATATCTTTCAGTCATTAATTATTGATTGCTGAATTGTTTGTTAGTTATCTAGAAGAAAAATCTGAAATAGAAGAGTGAAAGATGTGTAATAGCAGGACATCAACCCAGCAATGGAAAGTATGCACGGATAAAAAATTAGTAGGTGAACATTAATGTCATTGTTAATGGACTGACCTGTTCAATAACAAAAGGTGTGTCTCAATTTTGATACTTTTGTCAGTACACGTACATGTACAATACTTTGTACACTACAGTATGTACTCACTTGTGTAGTGCGTACATTTTGACAGGGTGGTATTCCCTCATGGCTTTATGCACTGACCAGAAATGACTCTTCTTCTTTTTAATGGTAAACTGCAGCTGGACCTTATTACCGCCATCTACAAACGTCCCGGTGTTGGAATCCTGTCCAGTAAAACAAAGTCATACTTTTTACACTGTTTTTCAGTATTCAGCGTTCAGTATTTTAGCCGTGTTTAAGCAAGGTACTAGCTAACGGACACTAATGTTTCGCCGCAACAGAGAAAAGTGCAGGCATTCAAGTGGCAGCGAAATGAGGTACCAAAATCCGCGTTGCTATTCTGGTAGATACTGGTCATTCGGAACCCCAGCCCAATCCGTGGTGGGACAAATATACACCCACATTGTCTCTTAATCTTGTTGTTAAACTATCATAATAAGGTAACCTGGAAGGCTACAGCAAATACTTATTCAGCCTACATATTCAAAACGTACTGGTTCAGACATCCATAATTTTAGCTAGTCTTGAATTAATAATTCAGCATAAAATTCATTATTATGCCTTATGTCATTTTAATTCTCAACTCAATAATGTTAAAACCAGTTATACGAAAGATATTTTTCTGAGTTTTGATATGTTCAGTCTATTGTTGCACCCTTGTAATTATAACTTGTACAGGGTATTAACTATATGCCTGTCATGTCAGATCTGCTGTAATTGTGTTTTAAGACAATGGTTGAGAAGATGAGAAGAGATTGATACAACGCCATCAAGTAAATCTCAATAAAAAGCTTATTCCAAAAAATAATGAACTGGTTCCAATATGTCTCGGTAAGGTGTGACAGCAAAGTATAAGGACTGGAGGCATGGACTAAGTGGTCTACAGACTGGGTGGGAGAGAGGACTGAAAGTCAATGTGATGTCAGCGGACAGGACAGGGTGATGAATTAGAAAACAAGGTCACAGAGCTGTAAAAAGGAATGTGTTGAGAGATATGTTCACCGAGCAGCTATTAATACTACCTAACTCGTGGGTTCAACTTCAGAATGCATACAGACCGAATGCCACTAGCTTGTGTTGGCTGCAGGTGGTTTCCTCCATCATTCAGGTTTATGCAATATCCATTAAAGTAAGGAGTGACAGTGGAGAATATTAGATTAGAAATTTCCTGACTAGACAATAGGCATAGTGACACCAGTATCGATATCGGCTCCGATGCGGCCTAAAACGCCGGTATAGGTATCAGGACGTACCAGAGTTTATGATACCACGTAATAAAGAAACAGAATGGAAATCTACATTAGAGGTAGTTTATATATGTTCTTTTTCCGTTATGACACACTGTCAAATTGCATAATAAAAAAAGTTCTGTGGTGTTCATTGTTTGTGTTTGTTTCCCAAAAAGTTGTGAAAACTTGACCCAGACAAAAAATATAGAAATCATACCATATATACTCTGGTGTACTGTACCATATATACTGTACTGTATACTACTATCCCATACAGGGATAGTAGTATACAGTTTTAAAACATAATAAAATATATGACACACTGGCATTGGATCAGCACTTGGTATCGGCTGATAAGCTAGTTCAGGCATCAGATTTGGTATTGAGAAGCAAAAAATGGTATCCGACCATCTCTACTTGAAACGTACCATAAAGAATCAATCTATCATTTAATATCTGCTTCTTTCTATAAGCTAAACCTTAACAATCATACAGTTGGATACCCTATTTATCCAATTATCATCAATTCCCCTCATTGCTACGAAGCATGAATGGTTATGCGCTTCATTGTGCAAACCCTACAGCATTCTACCATGAGGCTCTGTTCACTTGCTGCCAGCTGGTTAACCTTTTGTTTTTACAACTTAACACAAAACAACTCAATTCTTGTTTCAGATAAAGCCCAAGATGGATTTGCGTAGGGTGAGTTGTGACAGGAGGTGAAGGGATAAAGACTGTTTTTTCTTAAAGAGTTAAACTGTTGTTTCAAAGGAATTGTTTGACATTTTGGGTAATACTAATCTGTTTTCTTGCCAAGAGTTAATGAGAAAATCAATAAAGAAGGAAGCAATTATCTTCGCTCAGCATAAAGAATGGAAGCAGGAGGAAACAGCTAGTGTAACTGTCTACCAGTACCTCTATAGCTCACACATTATTTTGTTATATCCAGATGTCTCAGCTGGTTGCCTGGAAAACTCACAGTGACAACAAAACTTTTAGAGGTGTTTTTTTTAAAACTTTGGACAGAGCCCAGCGAGCATTCCCCATTTTTCCAATCTGCATGATTATCTAAGATATGTGGCGGTTGGCTCTAGCTTTAAACCTAGCGGAGAGACATGGAAGTGGTATTGACATTTCCGTCTTAATCTCAGGAAAAAAGTAGATTAAAATATTTCAGTTCTAACCTCAACACGTGGCTAGACCTGTACAGAAGATCCTTTAAATTACAATTATTCGAGGCCCTGTCAAATCACCTATCTTGTGACGTTCAGTTCTTGAAGGTAGTGCATTAAATGTTTAGGTATAGGCAACATTTGAACCTGAGTTCTCACTCAAACATGTATTATCTTGTCTTTTAAACATCCCCTTATGTATATGTGCACGCTTTTGTACAAAAAAAAAAGAAAAGAAAAAAGATCTGTTGTCTGATCTCATGTTATGTTTGCGAAATAAGGTTTAGTTTGTACATTTCAGAGTCACTTCCGGTCATCATTATAATTCTTATAAGGAAAATTAACACACGCTCAGTTATACACAGTATATAGTGTAATTTGCTTGCAGCGCCATATTTGACAGCAGCTTGTGACACGTCAAATGTGATTTCATGTATTTCATTTCAAGTATGCAACAAACACAGCCAGAAACATAGAGCCACTGGCATTAAAGCAGTTTAAGACAGTTGTCGATAGCAGTTTATTTATTTATGTTTTTGACTTGGACATAAACAGATTTTCACCTCAGAAGGCTTCCCTGAGGCTAAACTTGTTTTTCTTCTAAGTCAGGCGTTTTCAGAGGCTCTTGTCTGGGGATAAATCTGCCAGTCCCCACAGGGATGGAAAATCTTCTGCTATACGCTGGAGAGGAACGAGAGAGAAACTTCCAAGAACCTGTAGGGGATTCCACGTCTCTTTTAATGCATCTTTAGTGTCAAACTGAGCTCTGCTTTAATATCCTGACATGCTTTTAAATTGACAATCATAGCCAAAGGATATGGATAAAGCCTATTCCCTGACAATGCTAACAGATTAAATGCATTTTATAATGTTTTTAAAGGCAGCACACAACCTGAACTCTTCTCTTTGTCATTTAACAGCAAACGCAAAGGTGGTGTTAAGTTATTGCAATTGCATTCATTTTTTTTTTTATTTAACAATATGGCCTTTGCAATAAAGAAGCCTTTCTTTAATCTACTTGTTTTGTTATTTAAGACAAAAATACTATACTACAATCCATTAATTGAGGAAACAATCAACAGATTAATCGTTAATAAAGATAATCGTTTGTTGCAGCCTTAATCACAAATACGGTAATTAGAGGTATTTACATAAAATGGTTAAATTGTACTAACTAGCTGTAATGAGACCATCTTGCTGATGAAAAGGAGATTGTGCTGGCTACTGTATAAATTTAGAGAAAACTGGCTGGTACCATCTGTCTAATTAAAAAAATGTTGACGTTAATATTCATGATGTACATGACTAAGCATGATGTTTTGGGGTATGGGATTTTCCCTTGCTGGGCTGCACTCTATTACTTTCTGAAGTAAGCTATAGCTCTGGCCTCCTGCTACAGTACAGGCTCACTGTTATCTGTACTACATTATTTCCTCAATCACACATTACATAACCAGAAGTTCAAATGCTTCTCATGCAGAAAGAAAAGGCACAACACACATTTCATTAATCAAAACAAGTCTGTTGATTCAGCACTCATTTGTAAATCTCATCACATCTCCTTAATGTACTTAATGTACTAGTCTAGTGTGGCAGATTTTTATACACACACACACACACACACACACACACACACACACACACATATATAATATTATAATCCTCAACCAGAGCATTTAACACATAATTGTGCACTTAAGTATAAAGGCAGCTTTTAACACAGGACTAAATAATTATTAAAGTTAAACAAATTTCCTGCACCACGTACATTGAACAAAGGACCTGCCTCTCTAAATCTACGATTCTAGAGCATTTAAAAAATATATGCAGAGAGAAATGAGTGGTGCTAAGACCCACACACACACACACACACACACACACACACACACACACACACACACACACACACACACACACACTCTAAACTATCAGAGAGACAAAGAAAGAACAGCTGTCTTCATTTTCTCCTTCAACATAACACAAGTGTGTCCCTCACGTGAACACGCATATAGGCAAAATATTCCACAACAACTCCCCCTCATCTTACTCGATTTCTTATACAACAACACAGACAAAACCTCAGTGCATACAGTGAAACACAAGCCTACATCAGTAAATGAACCATCCCACTGTTTGGCAATTTCTCTCCATATGCCAAGAACAAACAGATGGAGAATGTTCTTTAAGATGATACCTTAGTGGCTACTGTCGGCCTAAAATCTGCGCTGTGTGGATAAGTCTTAGTATTTACAGTAGAGTGGCCAAAGTGTACTCCTGTATGTGTGTTATGTTCAAAAACTACCACAGTCTATTTATGATTCATATTTCAAGGGGGAGTGCAGGCTGTGGAAAGCTGGCTCCCTGATGAAGAGCCCTTAGAATGCAGGAAAACGTCCCAGCGTGCACCCACACTCATGACACCCCAAATCTCACACCCACAGCTTTTGTTACCAAAAGCCTGCGCAATGCATGCTTTTGCATTTGTGTAGCAAGCTATTGTTGGAAAAATGCTCAGTTTCATCTTTCTTAAAAATTCCCCAACAAGGACAAACACATTCCCACAGTTAAGTGCCACCTATTGAATTTCCCTTTTGCAATTACAGCTAATAATACAATAAGGGCATTAAACCAGTGTACTAATAGTTGATGTGTACATATTACACATTTTTGAAAGTATGCTGCTCCCATTTCTGTCTTTATAAATTCTGCCATCTGTTACGTCAAGTCACTTCAAGGTGCACTAAATGAAAACAGAACTGGTGAGACAGGTTATCTCTGTGATTTAAAAAAACACATCTCAGCTTCACACAACACAGTGGTGGGATTTCTATGCCATCTGCTTACACAACGCTGCCAGTAGCTATTTACTGTGAATGCGATTCACTGTCAACTTTACAACCAAAAATGGACCTCCAGAGATGAGAAATCCTACTGACAGTCTGGGCTAAAGCAAGCTACTTGTAGATTTACACCAGGACAGAAGGTGAGTCAGCTCTGATTTACATGGTCACATCAATAAACAATACTGCAAGTGTTGTGGAGCTGATACAAACTGTGACATAGAACAATACCATGCGTTGACACAAAATAAAATCCTCCTAAAAGCACAAATGTTATCCACTGCAGTTTATATGCACTCCTATATTTAGTCTGCACAAAAATGGCAGTCCAACCAAAAAGTGAGACTTGTTCAAACTTATACACATCAGCAATACTTTGCAGCAGTTTATTTGCTATGCCTCAGCAAATAAAAGTGGCCCCTGTAAAGATGACTCATTCCCTCAAGACCCTTCCCAGGTTTGGTTGCTTGAGAGAGAAGAGCTGATAACCGGACTGTGAAAAGCAGGGGCTTTACAGGATTGTCTCCCCACCTGCACTGCCTTCCCAATCTGACAGATATTATTCCATTCCCTTAGAAGGACTACTTTACATAATCATAAGCCATTTTGTGTGCATCATTAATTCAGTCCTGACTGAAGGCATTTAATCATTACTTGGAGGAGGCGCAGGTTCTCACACTCAAGCTTGATAATTTTAACCATTCAGGTCATGCAGGCCTGGTGTGAATTACAAAACGATTTAGTCTGTGGTGAGGTAGCCCACTAAACCTGTCGCAATCCCTCCGTATACCTTGAAACAATGTTTACTTTGACGGTTTCCTCGGCCTTGTGGGGGAGGTCACTTCCATCCTAACCAGCATCCCATGGATGAAGACTGACAGACTTGATTTAAGCTCAAGGCTGCCATTGAAAGAAACGGAGAGAGCCCTGTATGCAAATAAGTCTGATTTGAATTTCAGACAGCTATTCTGTAGTATGGATAATCGCAGAAAGTTTTGCTGGGTGGATAAGCTTTAACTGTATTCTTTTGGGGAACGGTTACAAAACCGCTAACCTTCAGCTGTCACAATGTCAATATGAGGAACTGAAAACTGAATTTAATGGAGAGAAAAAACTCCTTGTGCTCAAGGATGAAAAGATAAATGCATGGCAATGTGAGGGCTTGCTAGCTTAAACTCAGAAAGGCATGTTTGAAAGATACACAGTGACATGAGCACAGATCACTCCAGCCTACTTTATTTCCTCTTGGCATAGTGCCTACACCAGCATTAATCTTAGCAATCTCCCTTTCTTTCTTTCTCTCTCTCCTTACTTCCCTTTCATTTGCATCTCTTCAAAACCATGAGACTATGTTGTAGCCTCGATGCATGCATCTTTGAACCTCACTCTGCATTCAGGCCAGCATTACCTTCAGTTTACATCAGATGCAAGCCTATTTCACAACACAGCCCGTTACGTACTTTGGACTACACTGCGGAAGCACAGAACACAAACAGCCAGTTGCCCCCCAAGCTGAAAATGATTTTTTTAAATATTATTAGCCTCAATAATGACGCTAGCAAATCAGATGCAAAGGCATTGAGATGTTCCTTCAACAACAGTATGGAGGTCGGGTGATGGATTTCCTCAAATCAACTATATCAACATACCACTAACCTTTCACCCCCCAAAAAACAATTCTGCTTCAAAGGCACAACATCATCATGCAGTTTTTTCTTCAATAGGTTTTGGAGCTTGAAAAATATTTTTTGAAAAGATAAACTGTTGACTACAATATTAACAGTTAAATCAGAAATGTAATTTACAACTTGCATGACAATCATATAAAGAGCACAGTACAAGTAGATAATCAACGTTCTTGCTTGGTAAAACGGTAGAATAACAAGAAAACAGCTCACAAGCTTTTAATGGAAGCTCTTCATTAGCCTCTATATTGTGAGATTTCTGCTGCAGTTTTGACTGCAGTAACAAATATCTGCACATCATATCTAATATGACTCTCCAGTCAAGAAGTATGTTCAGTTGTATTCATTTTCTATCAAAAGAACTAGCAAGACCTTTTAGAAAAAAGACAGTGGGCCTTGGTAACACTTTGCTACTCAAACTAAGGCTAGAAACATGGAAGACTGTTATCATATTATCAATATTTTGTATAGATCACACAGAATTAGGTTGCTAGTTAGAGCAAAGAATGAGTGAAGTTTAAATCTTACTGGAAATATGTATATTGCAAAGGTTGCAGTTGTGCTATAATGCAGGTTTTTCGGTGAGCGCTTGTCATTTTAAATCTATATTTATTGCCAAACAATCATCTTGGTGAGCAGTTTAGTGACAGAGAGCAGGTCCTTATTGCAAATTAACTAATCTTCCATACATCATGTCTGGACAGCTGAACCTCAACTGATTGGGTTGTGATAAATATACAATGCAGCATTATGTCAACATACAGTACAATGGTGTGCGCAAAGTCAGTTTTCACAGCATGAAAGGGACACTTTTTTATATAACATGGGTTATTCTAATAATAACAACTGACTTTGTATGTATAATGATTGGCCTTATATCTGATGTTATTTCTGCAGTAATAATAATCTCTATAAAGCCACATTATAAGAAATTCAAAACTAAGAGATTAACAGTAGAAGGTAAACAAACACAAAAATGGTGTTTTGTGATAATAGTATTTATGCACTTAAACAGACTAATCTGAAAAAACACTAATACTAAATACTAAATAGTTTGCTCTTTAAAGCTGAACAATGCCGCTTACTGTGCTTGGTTTGTTTGCCGGCACAGAACAGATCAATGGCCACTAACTACATTTAAATTACAGGCCAACCATTAAGTTAAATCATTAAAGCACAAAGATCAGATAAAACAAAAATTGCAAATCTTTCCTTCTGAGATATTGCTATTTTGAGGGGAGTTTGGGCAAGTTAATAAATTAGTTACTGTCATAATAACAATTGTCTATTTTAAACAGGTGGGGTTTGGCAGTTCTGACAGGACGGAGAAAAAGGAAGAAAAACTGGCATACAGTACATAGCAAGATTGGAGAAATGGGCAGTCTTTTTTGTATTGTAGCCTGAGCCAAGAGGAACGTGACATATTTAAAATCTACTTTAGCAGTAGGGGGACAAATCCTGCAGTTCAAGATCATTTTGCAATATTTTAAATAAGTGTAAAGTATTTGGGGCCAAAGTTCTAGCGACCAGTTAACAGTTCAGACAAGCCCTACCTATACTTCATGCCAGTCCTCATGCTTTGCTCGCTGGAGGAAGGCACACTCTGAACAGAGAGTTGTCCAAGACTGCGAGCCACCATCGCCACTGCTCTGAACTTGCTGCGTGTGCCTGTGTTGGGGCTGTTGGCGTTCTGTCGGTTTAGCCGGTCCTCTGTGGCGCGGCTCACCCCGCCACGGTGGTCAGTGCACACTAATGACACCTGCATCCTGGCTTTTGGCTGGCTGTTCCAAATGCAGATACTCTAAACTCTCCTCTGGTTAAGTCAGGTAAAACAGAACTCCCAGAGGTGCAAAGTCTGAGGATCTTCTAATAAGCATGAGGCAATTCAGTCTGTAGAAGGCATCTACTCCAAATCCAGTCTCACACACTGTCCCTCCGTTAGAAATCACTACCGCTTAAATGACTAACCAGCTGACAATGTTCAGAAGAAAAGGGCAAAAAGGTGGGAAGGCAGATCAGAATGTGGTCAAATGGTGAAGGACTGCTGATCAGGTGAAAACAAAATCCTCTCAGAGGAAGTCCAAATCTAAGCACAACAATACAGAATCTCTGTCTCAGCTGGTGTGAGAAACAAATGTGCAATCACTGCAGACTTTGGATACATAAAACGCAGGTCCAGTACAAGGCTATAAATAAAAGAGAAATCAAAATCTTTTAAAAACCACAGTCCAAAAAAAAAGCAGCGCTCGTGTGAATTTCCCTCTGCAAGTTCTTCCTTGATTCATCCAGTGTGTCCTCCTTTGGCTTTAATCAGAGGCAGACAGGCAGATTTAGAGTCTTCCAATTTCCTTTTAAAGCTGAGCTTAGTGCTAGAGATAACACCTTTTGCTTCCAAGCTTTAAGAGAGGAAACGCATAGATCCGCACAAAGAGATGGAGAGAATAAATACAGTTCCAGGAGGTATTCATCTCCCCTTCTGAGTCCGCCTTGATAGTTGCCCCATCTGCTGAATATTCTACTGAATACTACTGCATTTTAGCAAAAGGGCAGCCTCATATTCACTTGAGAGCTCTGGCTGTTGCCTGGATTAAATTTACATCTGCATGCCTTGTGCTCAGCGTAAAGCCGCACAGGGCACACAGGCAAGAGATGGGAGTAGCGCAAGAGATAGATGGGAGTAGCGCAAGAGAGAGAGAGAGAGAGAGAGAGAGAGAGAGAGAGAGAGAGAGAGAGAGAGGGAGGGACGAGATGTGGTGGGAGGGATACGTAGAGAAGCTACAAGGAGGAATATTCAGAAAGCTACAACAGCGTGAGAGAACAAGGCATTGAAATCTCTTGTGTTTACAGCCGCATTAAGAATGTGCTCTTCTTTGTCCGTCTGTTGCCCTGCAGTGTGCTTTAATATAGTTTATTCTGTCAGAAGAAAATGGGGGAAGCTGAATGCTCTATGGTCAGAACTTTGCAATAGCCTCCAGAAAATGGGGCTCTCACGTGGGAGCTGCTCAACAGCCCATGAAATATTTTATTATGTAACTTTATCTGTGACAATATATGTCAAAAGCAGGGCTATCACAGACATTTTTGTCTATATTGCTGTACTCCTTGTAAGTGATTAAAAGAAATTCCATAACTGTGTATTCTTAAACTAAGCACAGAAATCATTAAGGTTGCAGGATACAGCTGCTGAATACTACTGTATACATGTTTGATGTTAGCTGGACTGATGAACATCAAAAGCATTCTTAGATGAGTTGAGTAGTAAAAATATGATAATGGTTGGAGGTTGAAAGTTGACACCACAGTATTGGATTCAGCGCAACAATGGCTGCAGATTGAAGAGACAGTAGATTAGACACACACTTCCAGTAATACAATACTTAAGCTTATCTAAGTGGACCAGCCAGTGTGCCAGGGAGATAATTAAAAGAGATGCCATCAGAAGCAGACGTGTATAGTAAAAGAAGTTGAAGAGGCAACCTCCATCACGGGACTCCAAACGGGCTGTTGCTAACTGACAACTCTATTCTTGGAGCAATGACCTTTGGTCTCCTTGACTAAAATAGAACCCTGAGTGGTAAGGTTTAATTTAACTAAAATTTGATTTCAATTTGACACCATGGACAGTGAGCAGAGAAGCCCGGCTCAAGACTGCGTTTCAAAATGCTCCTTCCTGTAATAAAGACAGTGAGGGGTTTTAAAAAAGCCCCTGAACCACTATTGTACTGAATGTGACTGCACTAAAGCAGCCAACGGGGATCTGTTCACATTTGGAGAGTTATGTCCTGCACTTTGGGTCAGAGTAATGAAGAACACAGGGTCCCCAGGAGTTGTGACATGGTGACGGTACTATACTGAAGTGGGAGAGGCTGGGGACACGAGCTCAGGCTGCACAGATACAGTGTCAGTCTTTTGAGCCATGCTGATATACACATAACATAAGCCTGACAAAAAAATCCCCCAGCCTTGGCTAGATATGCGAAAATGTCCCCAACATCCAGCCTAAGGCACGCCTAACAATATTCAAGCATTAGGGTCAAATAAAAATATATTTGTGTACATTACAACCTTCCACCTATAGCATATTGTTTAGACTTTTACTACCTTGCCACAGCTTTTGTCATTACTAAACCATATACTACCTTGATTTATCTCCATCAGAAACACATTTAGTTACTGTTGTGCAGTGCAAGGTACAGTAATCAATAGAAGCATGTATCATCTGACGGACTAGTGATCCACCACCTAAATGAGTCAATAGAACAACCATTTTTTCACATATTGCTCCTTCTGGCCTTTTGTCCAGCTAACTGACTCTCATTACTAGATGCAAACCACATTGCAACAGTCTGTATTCATTATCTTTTTCACTTTAACAGTCCTGTAAAATATCTAAAATAAAAATCACACAACACCACATGCACTAACGCCTTGTAATTGATAAACACACCAGGAGCTATAAACTGCTAGAAAAATATTCCAACAGAGTGAGCGACAAATACGCTCAATCCAATAAACCATGCCTGTCACACTTACTATGATTTAATGATTCAAAAACAGGCACATCTACCGACTTTCTTCAGATTGACAGCATGCGTTTCATTTGCTTTGACTATATCTGGAAAACAACAAAAAAGCCAAAAGACCAGATAAACAGAAAAGGCGATCATATAAGAAGACTGACACCTCATCACTTCGTATAGTTCTTTTGAAGAAATCACAGTGTTAGCAGGCATTGCTGTGAACATGCCTGGCAAGACACGTTAAAGCTCTACCCCTACTGCTGTCAAGTGAAAAGATGATTAGTGAAACATTTGATATCCTTTTTTGTTAGAAACCTGCAACCTTGTTGCACATGGGCCCACTTATCAAGACTCCTGCAGTGCAGTCATGTCACATTGCTAAAGGGGAGGTCTTTCATCTGTGTGACACTCATGCTCTATAAACTACCTCTGTTTATTTTGTTACTGACGTTTTCACTTGCGTGACATTAAATTGCACTGCAGAGGACGCATTGCCTCCCAGCCTGCTGGTGATCCCAGAGTCAAAGCCAGTGTGAACACATACACATGTATTATCTCATTCAGTCTTTTCATGCACACATTAATCTGGATTTTTTTCTTACAACGCTATATAATACTAATTGAGCAAATACCGACCTGAACTATGAGCTGCTTTGTGTTTACTCATCAGAGTCTGTCCATTCGTTGTTAGTCATAAGATAAATCATAAAGGATGCTGAACTAAAAATAAGAATCTCTGATCTTTACATAATGCCTTAGAGTGCCGCTGTTAAATTGCTAATTAGTGACATTGTGCTTAGGGTGAGCACAGTAGGGTGACTCAGAAATTGCTAAATCCAATGCATGACTATTGTTAGGACATTTTTGTATTAATGCAATGCAAATTGTAATTTTTGTATCAATGCAGAGGGCAACATTTGAACAATACCTGGAAATTAAACCCCATCAGTTACCATTGTTAGTGCTGGACTCAGTAGCTGCATGTTAGATAGCGCTGCTGAACAAATCTTAGTGTAAAGAAAAGAAATGTATCTCCTCAACCTCCATGTAATATCACAATGCCCTCCCTTCAGGCGAGGCCTTTGTCACTTGCTTTAATTAAGTGCCTGATTTGTGGTTGTCCAAAATTTCTACTGCGCTGTTAAAACCCCTGTCAGACACTCAATTCGTGTGAGTAAATGCAGAGCGCTGCACTTCATTCAACGTGCGGGGGAGAAGGACAGGAGAGAAAAGCTGGAGATTTGCGTTTCTGCAATCACGACTACAGCGGAGAAAAAATCACCAAGACAAGCTCTCTTTATCATAAGTGTGCAGAAGGAGAAGGAAAACAAAACAACCAATATTCTGATTCAACTTCCCCATGTAGCCAAGACAACAAGCTGTGAAACCTACATCCCTTATTAGCAATCCTACAAAAGAAAGCTGCAAAAACACACTTCTGTTCATTCTTGCAGCCCTGATAGGGAAGAAGCGTTGGCGATCAATGATGCCATACCATAATGACTCGCAGTAGTCCGCCCTGGCTGTATGGGAGAATTTGCTCGGACAGCTGACCTCTCCTGACTTACAGCCCACATAATGCAGCTAAGCAGCTAAGGCAGAGAGGGAAAGCGAGTGGCTTTCTGCCCTTAGTAGGGACTATTGTAGAGATCGTCTGATGATTCCTTTGAAATCTGCAATTAAACAGGGGTATTACATCTTAAAGCTATCTCTTATGGTTAAGAAAAGCATATCCAGGCTGGGCTTCAGGCCTGGACAATGACGTTTGTGGCAAGCCGTGATTGTTAGTACAGTGTAGGGGTGTGCCATTTCATATCGTTTACTATAATACCGGTATAACAACATGGAACATGGAAACATTAACATGGAAAATCATATTGTGTTAATATGATAACATATAATTCCGACATAATAACAACAACAACAATAAAAACAATGTATACTTTATTAATCCCGGAAGGGGAAATTACAATGTTTTCACTCTGTTGTTATTGCACACATTCCACACAGGCCTGAACTACACACACATGCTCAGTACCTATACATGCACTAATGGAGAGAAGTCAGAGTGAGGGGGCTGCCCACGGAAAGGCGCCCTGAGCAGTTGAGGGTTTGGTGCCTTGCTCAAGAGCACCTTGGCAGTGCCCAGGAGGTGAACGGGCACCTCTCCAGCTACCAGTCCACCACCATACTTTGGTCCATATGGGGACTTGAACTCCAATGCCAGTAATCATGCTGGTGTGATCATAGGCATCAAAAGGATAAATCAACAGATGTTATTTTAGAGAAATATCAAGATATATATATTTTATTACGGAATAGCCTAAAAATACAGAGATATTTTTTTTAAGCCATTACCAAGCCCTAGTGCAGTATACACCTGGCTGTACAGTACTGCATGACCACAGTTGTGTTATTTGAACTGTTGGCTAGCTGTCCAATGGAGGTTTAAGATCCACTGACTGAGGGCTTAATTGAACAGTGATTTGAGTAACCGAGTGAAAAGGATATCATCCCTGAGATGGGGGTGGCGAAGCAGAGGAGTGTGTGTGTGTGTGTGTGTGTGTGCGCACGTGAGTGAGTGAGTTGGTGAAAGGGCTTAAGAGAGTTAATGGAAAGTGATGTGAGGTCAGACAGATTGACAGTGTTGATTGACAGATGTGGTAATGCATTTCTAGCAGCTTAATGCATCCTGAGGCGGTGTCTAAACATTTCTAATGGCTGACTCTTTCATTACTCTTATGAGGATGTAATTAACTGAAGAAGAAAACCTTTATTAGAAAATTGTTGTATATTAGCATGAATCTCTTGTTCAGTTTCTGTTTTTAGTTGTTATACAGGTCAAATTTGAACTATTCTAATTGCTGATCTGAAAGATCTCTACTGTAGATGCACTGAAGGTTTAATAATGGGTAATTACTATCTCTGTTTTTCTGGGAATTCTAAGCAAACCGCAGAGTCAAGAGAGATGCATGCAGGTCACATCTGTGAGCATCGAGTGCAGCATTTTTTAATTTTCTAGTGAACATGACAGATTCCCCACAGACAGCAGGGCTCAGGAGGAATTGTTGTTTCAGCTGTCCCTGCTCACACATCTAACAGAGCAGGAGAGCTGAAACAATCACAAATAGCAGACAGGGAACCCCTGTTATTATGTCATATAGCCTTTACTATGCCTTTTGACTGCTGCTGCTGTTCTGAGAGATTACACAATTTAAATATGGGGAAAACTACTATAAACATCAAATGGGTATATTTATTGGGTTACTATAGCAAGATAAATTTCTACAAAGAAAATTGTGTGATACAGTATGCAGTGGAGTAAACAAACCGTGTGAGTTTAAGTAAATATGTATGGTAACCATTACAAAACAGCTGTGACCTCACATCCATTTGGGATTTCAGCATCATGTCTTGTGTATCAAGGTGTGATGAAACCACACAGGGCTGAGTTATAGTTTCAGTCCCAGGGTGCACACTCACTAATCTGAAATAAAGTGTGTGGAGTTTGCATAAAGTGTGTGCATTTGTGATACCTAAGGTTCACATAGAGGTTGCTAGACAGATATAGCGAGAGAGAGAGAAAGAAAGAAAGAAAGAGAGAGAGAGAGAGAGAGAGAGAGAGATACTACTCAGCTAATGATTGTATGACACCAAATGGCCTCAACATGTACAGATATAGAAACAATGTAGCTGTATAATGTAGTCAGAATGCTGTTGAGAGGTCAGACCAGTTCAAACATTTTGGCTGGTGGTCCTGCCTGAAGTCTCAGTCTACACGAATACTATGAGCTCACACCTTAAAAAAGACAAAGGAACAATCTGAGAGGAAATATCAAGCAGAATCGATCACACAATACCGAATGCCACACATTACGGGCAGAAACTGAGAAGGACAATAGGAGCCAGGAAAGCAGAAAACTAAAGAAAAGTGTTTGTTCATACAAGAAGAAAAGAAGGATTCAGCCAGAGAGTCAATATTGTGTATTCTTAATGATAAAACCATTATAAATATGGTGCACACAAGGATCAGAATGATCAACAAAGCAAAAAAAGAGCGATATGCCATCAGCTGATACTAAGCTGCGATGAGCAATGTGTGGAAAAGCAAGGAGAGAGTTTCCTGCTGCATTTCTGAAAGATTGTTCAAGCGTGAAATGGAAGATTTCCCTCTACATCAAATTTGCAAGAGAGACCACAAAACCACAGACGTGTACTAAAAGCTTGGGTGAGTATTCCTTCTTTACCGGGATAGCCTTGTGAACAAGAAACACTTAGTATTCTCGAACCTATTTAATTTACTGCATGTTAATACTTACATCCATCATCATATTTTGTGTTGCTTAAGGTCCTAACGTAATTTATTATAGAAACCTCATAGGAGACCCAGAAAATAAACAGAGTATGATTCCCAAAAGATTCCACACTGATGCAAGACTGATGCTTTAATGAGAAGTTCAAAAGACAAGGAAAGCAATATACATGGGCCTAGTAGAACTAAATAAAACTTTAAATTTCATTCAGAGAGTGTACTCAACTGTTTGGGAAATATGTGCTGAAGTAACCCCTTTTACGAGATCCAAAGCGACAACAACACAATTCTAAAGCCTGAGTGTGTAAAGGGGTGAGGACAGTGGAGCGGGCATCCTACCTCCTGTCACTACTGGGTATCCATTAAGTACAGAGCAATCTCTCTGCTGCCTCCAGTGACACACACACACTAACATACACACATTCTTTCAGACATAAAGAAAAAACACGGTTAATACAGGCAGACACAAATGTACATGTGAGGAAGAACAATGTTAACATAGGTGTAAAACATGATCATGTCCTGAAACAGTGCATCCAGTATATATACACACACACAGGTATACAGGGATAAAAGTGCTCTTACTATTTAAATTTGGGGAATAGGATAAACAGATCCTGTAAAAAGTGTAAGACCGACTGTGTAAGACTGTGAAAAGAATAACTGTTAAAGACCTTCTATTCCTAAAAGAATTTACTTGAAACATGAAGTCATTGATGATAATTTCAGGTTACAGCCCTATTGTGGCATAATTCAAGGTAAAACTATACACATGGCCAATTCAAGAATCTGAAAACAATGTAATAACAACCTTAAACTGTGATCATGGGGACATCTTGTTGAGCTGCCACAAATAAGATACTTACATTGAAATACAACAATGCTCGAAACTAAATAAATTGTGTAATCCCTTGCATCACGACCTCTTGTGCCCACACAACACTTCTGACTAGAACATTTTGACAGGCTGTCAGACTAGGCCAGACAGAGATCTGGATGGGTCACCACTGGAAACTAAATCTATATCATTCCAAATACCTAAACATCATTTACCCACTCCTGTGACAAAGATATTAAAGATCTGATGATTTTCTACCAGAATTCGACCCATTTGGACAAAAACCCAGTTGAAATCATGCATATAGAGTTCTGTAAAAACATACTGCAGGTGCACAGACAGACTACAGATAATGCCTGCAGAGCTGAATTGGGCCAATTCCCATTAATCATCCAAATTCAAAAAACCAGCATCAAATATTGGCTACATTTAAAAAGTGACCCCTACTCCTATCAGCAGAAAGCCCTACAAGGCTGGTCCTGAAACTCAGTCTGGGAAGGGCTAACCAAATTATAACAACAGAAACAAAACATCACCAAGTGGAACACAAACAAAAGCACAAAACAAAAGGCTGCGATTTCTGGCGCTAAAGAGAGAGTACAGTGTGCCAGACTACCTGACCTCAGTGTCTGACATGAAGCAAAATACAGACTCAGTGAGCACAACCTGGCAATCGAGCCAGGCCACTACAAAAAAATCATGGCTCCCAAAAGAAGAACGTTCCTACCATCTGTGCAAGAAAGACAAAACCGAGACAGAGCTGCATTTCATGACAGAATGCACAAAACTGCAGCCAAACCAAACCAAATATTTCCCCAAATTCAAAACACAAATACCCTACATTTGACCAGATAACCAAGATAATTAAAATGCCAATCCTGTTGGGAGAGCACACAGAGAGAGCACGCGCACACACACGCACACACACACAAACACACTTCTTGTTTTCAAGTTGTTGCTGATATCGATATAGCTGTTAAATTTTCTTGACCTAATTGTTGCTTCTGAACAAATGTTAACATGTTTTATCGTCTGCATCCTACTCAAAAAATGTACGTAAATGTGTATGTTTCCCTGTTTACTATATGTGCTTAAGCAATACTTTGTGCAAATATGGTTGTGTTAATGAAGCCTTTTTGTAATGAATTGGATTGATACTTCTGAAGCTCTCATCAATGCAGTAGGCAGTGGGTTTGAGGTAAAATAGTGGATTAACAGGTTAAGCTTCAGCCCCTTTAGCTGTATACAGCTGCAGCTGTGGAAACGAGTCTGTTGCTAAATTTAGCTCTGGAGTAGGGGATCGCCTGAAGAAAAACGTCACAGTCGCCTGGGTTGACACACATGCTGCTAAGGCTGAAAAATATAGTTTACAGTGGCTCGGTGCAGATTTATGTACTCACAGGTTTTGTGTAGGGGTGGGAATCTCTGGGCCTCTCACGATTCGATTTGGATTCAGAGGCCAAAGATTTGATTCTAAAACAATTATCAACGCAACAATTTTTTTTATGTACATTTTATGTGTGATTTTTAAAAATATACATATAAATCTGAGTTTGCTACTCTGTGTGCTAATCACCTGCTAATACCCTGCCTCCTCTACCAACCCTCCTCACCCCCCTCTTTTGATTTCACACCTCCCCCCTCACTCCCCTGTAGTCTGCCCACTCCCCCCACCACTACAGCACATTTTATCTCCCCCCACAGACACTTCATGCAACCCCTCCCTGCTTTTTATCCACACCTGACCAGGTGAGGAGACAGCTGGAGAAGCTTCACCAGCGCAAGGCTGCTGGCCAGGATGGCATCAGCCCCAGGGTCCTGAAGACCTGCGCCAGTCAGCTGTCTGTTATTCTCCAGTATCTCTTCAACCTGAGCCTGCAGGGGGTGCCGCTGTTGTGGAAGACGTCCTGCCTTATCCCGGTCCCCAAGAAGTTGACTCCATCTGGCCACAAGGACTACCGCCCAGTGGCTCTTACATCCAGTGTGATGAAGGTGTTGGAGAGGCTGGTCTTGGCCTACCTGAGGCCGAAGGTGAGTTCTTCTCTGGACCCTCTACAGTTTGCCTACCAGCCTTGTCTGTGAGTGGACGACGCTGTCGTCTATCTTCTGCAGCAAGCTCATTTGCACCTTGATGGTGGTGGCGGCACTGTGAGAATCACATTATTTGATTTCTCCAGTGCATTCAACACCATGCTACTAGGTGAGAAGCTGCGGATGATGGGTGTCGGTGCGTCCACAGTCTCCTGGATCACTGACTACCTGACAGGCAGACCGTGTTCTGTCTAATGTGGTGGTGAGTGATACAGGGGCTCCACAGGGGACTGTGCTGTCTCCTTTTCTGTTCACCTTATACACCACAGACTCCCAGTAAAACTCAGAGTCATGTCACCTACAGAAGTTTTCTGATGACTCTGCAGTTGTTGGGTGTATAAGGGATGGACAGGAGGGAGAGTACACAGCGCTGGTGGATGACTTTGTGGAATTGTCTGGTAAGAACTGCCTGCTGCTGAACATGGATAAGACCAGAGAGATGGTGATTGACTTTAGTAGGAAGGGAACGGCTCCACAGCCCCTTTGCATCCTGGGAGAAGATGTGGACATGGTTCAGGAGCACAGATACCTGGGTGTCAACAGGCTGTACTGGTAGATCAACTGCACTGCTCTTTACAAGGAGATGAGCAGACTTTATTTCCTGAGGAAGCTGAGATCCTTCAACGTGTGCAGCAGAATGTTAGAGATGTTCTACCAGTCTGTTGTGGCCAGCGCTCTGTTCTCCTCCGCCATCTGCTGGGGCAGCAGCATCGGAGCCAGCAACACAAACAGACTGAACAAACTGATCAAGAAGGCTGGCTACGTGATTGGCTGCAAACAGGACACTTTTGAAGCTGTGGTGGAAAGGAGGTCACTGAACAAACTGTTATCTATCATTAATTAACCCCGGGCACCCTCTGCACCCCACACTGGTCCAACAGAGGAGCAGCTTCTCTAAGAGGCTCCAACGGCTTTGATGTCCCACGGACCACTACAGGAAATCATTCCTACCACAACAATAAAACTTCATCACTAAGTGCTAGATAAGAATCACAGACATCATGACAAACATCATGACTGCACTAAATGCACCTTGCACAATATTTACATACACTATTTACGTTATCTATGCTTAGATTTTTAATTAAATTTTTTGTCTACTGAGGTTTTTATCTTTTAGCCATTCCATGCTTAAGCCTTGAACATGCTTGTGAAAGTCACCTTCTCTCACAGTAATCTTCCATGTCAGAGGCTCAGTCATGTTTAAAGGTGGAGAATTGGCTTCTTAGAACGTGAAACATGAGGTGGTCAGATGTAATGGGACAAAGTAGATCAACAGCCTATTTGTGTTTTGCCTAATTATTTTAAGCATGTCTTATTAGATTACGTGTATTCATACAAAAAAAAATTGTTCTCCCTTTTAACCATTTTTTGTGTTTTATTTCTGCACTTGCCTAAACTCTAAGTTGTTGTTCATTACCCCATCATCTTTCAGTCACTCTGTTTTCTGATTTGTACTAGTCTGGAGACAGTAACTTTTAAATAAAAATCAACACATTAGACGATTATTTTTCCCACTCCTAGTTTTGTGTGTGTGTGTGTGTGTGTGTGTGTGTGTGTGTGTGTGTGTGTCCAGTAAGTGAAAAATAAGTGAAGGAGATTGGTGTGTGAAGTGTGTTTTAAAGTGAGAACACAAATGTTAGGACATGTTTAAGTGATGCTTTATACGACACAATATACTGTTGTTGTTGTTTTTTAACGTCATCGCAATATCAACTGGCGTAATACACACCTCACAAAAGGCTGTAATATATCACAAAAGACACTCAAGAGATTGTTTGTGTTAGTTAAAAGAAAATATCAGTAGATAACTGCACTTTATATTTGTAACTCATTATTTTAGTACTGCATTTTATATTCAGTTCAATATTTAATAAAAGAATGATTTCCTTTAATTTGATTTAAATTTAACAAGCATTTGTCGTATTTTAGCAGCGTACTGAAAAGCAGCAGAAACGCAGAACTGAGTTCACTTTGATATCTGTTTATTTATTGCAAGTAACATCGTAATGTTAAAAAAATATTATTGCACATTTTCCTCAAATCATGCAGCCCTACTTTAGAGGCAATCATTTCATAAGAAATAAGCATTGCTCCATGCTTCCACCTAGTGACAGGGCTGCTTTTACACGCTTTAAGTCATATGTTGGTCTAGTTTCAATACCTGGCTGAGCTCAGTAGAAACTGATAAATATTTAAACTAGTTGGTCAGGATGTTAGTGTAGAGTGCAAAGAGTGATGCAATCATTGTGCTCAGTGACTATTATGGCACTGGGTGCAGTGGGAGGCCTTTGGAAAGTCTTTCAGCTGTTTAAGTAGAACATCAGCACCATCTATTGGGGACCAAGTGTAAATAACAGAATAAAAAAGGGGATGCTACTTCTCACGAGATGACTCAGTGGCTGTAGCATACAGTAACTACATTCTGCAAGTTGAAAATACATTTTTCAGCTTGCTTAACAGACATAATCAAACCTCAACTACGCATTTGCTGTACGTGAGAGTTTGCTGCTTCTCCTAATTGTATCTCGTTGTAACTGAATACACTTTGAGTTTGGGCGATTTATCAGACAAAACTAAACATTTGAAGACTTCCCTTTGGGCTCAGACCTTTTAGGCTAAAGATTGGTAGATTAAACCATAATGAAAGTAATCATGAGTTACAGCCCTAACCTTCATTGATCATTATTTTTAACAACACATCAAAAGACTTCATTATAGGAGTCGTAGTAGTTAAATGACAGAAAATGAACACCCATCATTGGAGCTCTACTGGAGCAATTTTACCAATTTATGGTATTACTATGTTTGATTTGATTTATTTTCACAACAAAAAACTTTCAAATGTGTTATATATTGCACAAAAAAATGTGATGGACAATTGCCGAAAAAAACCCTCAGGAGGCTTAATAAGTGGCAATCTCTATAGGAACAATTACATTTAGCAATTTAAAAACAATTTACATTATTATGTAAAAAAATAAATAAATAAATAAATCTTTGTATAAATTGATTTAAAATTACATTTAGAGCACAAACCCATATGGAAAATTCAGACAACTAAGGAGCAACAATTTGACTCTCTGTTGAAACTGTTCTTTAGAAACCTCAATGCGTGAAGTGGGAAGACTGTTCCATATCTTTGACCCTGTGTTTAGTACACTAAACTGTCTTTGAGTCGTACTTAAAATAATCAAATAGTGGGTTTACATTCATCAGGTGGCCACAAAGATTGTGTGTGTGTGTGTGTGTGTGTGTGTGTGTGTGTGTGTGTGTGTGTGTATATATATATATATATATATATATATATATACAAAATGCTTATGTACCTTAGAGTTTGCTGCAGATGTAAATGACCTGTCCGTGAGCCTGTGGATGTGCACGTGTCAGCTTGTTTTGATGCTTTTCTGCCCCTATTGTAAAAATCTTTGAATTGACAAATCATATTAACTACTACTAACAAAACACAGTGAGCAGAAAAGGCGCACTGAACATCTCGAACAGTTATGATTAAGCTATAGGCATGTATGGACGTCTAAGTGGAGGTCATTTCCATATCCATTAGTGTTAAGTCACTCCAGAAATCTATACTCCCCCAGTCAACATCCGTATAGCTCTAACACGAGACACAAGACTTCCTGTCTCACCTCACTGAACTCAAGCTGGCTACTTTACCCGCTGTCTGGCTCTTTTATTTGGATGACATGGACACTAGGGAAAGTTTTCCGTTGTCCCCCTGTTGCAGTGTTTTGTTTCAAGGGCAACATAATGGAAATAGAGTAATTACTTTCCTTAATTTGAATAGTTTTTTTTTTACAATATTTACATCCTTTAAACTATATGTTAAGAAATGTTTCCACTAGTTCTCATTCACAATGACTAGTATGAGTATTAGATAAAAGATTATGTCTTAATTATGTCTTATTGACATAATGTTGATTATGCTCATTTAGAGCAGGGAAAATGGACCCTGTGCATTTTTAGTGGTTTAAAACAATATATTTGGTTATAGATGGTCAGCAAAAAACAAAGGAAAAAAGGTGTTCAAGTATGAGTGCAGAGTAGTGAGAAGGCAGAGAGTTAAAAAGATGAGAAAGACTACAATATAACCTTTTACCTTGTGTTTGTTGGAGAAGGTGATGGAAGTGCTAAGGATGGCTAAATGCAACTTAGTATTAATGCTGGCCTGCCTTACTGAAATAATGATGAGTTTGAGGCAGAGGTCACAGGAACTTGCTGACCCAATTGCAGCACTAATTACAGAATTGCGGGTGATCACGCTACAAGGTACAGCAGATCCTTGCAGGTGCTTACTCCTTAAGTGAACAACCACTCCTGTAGTAAATGCCAATACATATGGCTAAAAACAACATCACAAATAAATAACATAAATCACACTTAGATTCTTTACTAGGGCCATTAGATTAAACAGAAGCAAACAAAAAGATAAACTGCATAACTATTACAGATATGTAACTGGTATTGATGGTTACTGTAGGAGGCTCTCTGAGGTTTGTAAGTAAAGAACCGCACATGCTCTTTGCAATATTAAACTCCCTTTCTACTACATCCAAGCCCGTCATGGGCCGGTGACTGAGCACTTTTACAGGGAGGTAACTACGGGAGAGAAATAATGCCAGCACAGTGGTGTCATACAACACTGCCTGTAGATGACAGTAAAACTTGGGACGTGGTAACAGCAGCCAGCTATACCTGCGTTCTAGTCAATGGTCTCAGTCAAAAACAACAGCAGTCATGCCTGTGTGTGATGAAAGCTATCCATGTCCACAACAATGACAACATTAGCGTAACAAGGTTTTTATTACACAACGCAACAGCCGCTCAGCCTGCTACAGGAGCTCAATCCTTTGAACTGCAACAGTCCATAAAATAGGCTGTTTGGTTTGCTGGCATTGTGTCAATGACTGAAAAAATGAGCAAATACTGTTTCAAATACTATCTTTTGATCTGCCTTGATGATCTATAACTAATCTTTGAAGATATTAGATAAATACATATAAATTCAAGTCCTTTCCTTTGACCTTTGAACTAAACCATGGCATACTGACAAAAATCACACAATAGTTTTGACACACCGGCATGGGTGTTAAAACATTATAACAATATTTTGCATATCAATGTCCAAAACGTCAACTTTTTTAATGGTCTAAGAACAGACAATGCAATGGGATTGTAAATTTAATCAATAGTTTATATATTTAAAGAAATGGGTGAATCTTCTCAACCCATAAAGGAATATTTAATTCTTTGTTTGTGTCAACAATTGCAAGTACACCAAGAAGGCATGAGATGTCAATCCTCCCCAATATGTAATTAAGATCAGAAAACACTACCACTCAGACCAGATTTTAACCTTTATAGTAGTATAACAGCCAAAAGCATACACAATATTAGTCTAATATTACTATATTTTTGACATCTCCAAGTTTTAATTTGAAATTACAGAGTCATTCCCGTTGCAGTAACTCTGTACAGTAAGCAGGAAAGCCAGAGAACAAGTGAGAATATCTTTGTGATCAAGGGGAAAAAGAAAAGAAAGTCTGAGTGAGATTTTAAGGGGCCAGGTAACTCCTTACGGAGTAGTCTGTCCTTTCCATGTAGTTGGGCAAATATGCCACCGACCTAGATGATTAAAATAAAACCTGAGCCCCAGTACCTTTGCATGAGAGCAGTCTGACCAGAGGACAGAGGAAGACTAGAGTAATACTAACAAGACACAAAAATTTGTTTCTGACAGCGTATCTGTTTCTGATGACATCATTTATCTAAATAAAATCAATAGCAAAAGTGAAGAGCTAAACAAAAACACCTGTTCAGTAGACGTATCGGACCTCCCTGAACATGAAGCTGCTCTCACCTGCTGGTTCTCGGACCCACCACTGTCCAGGTCCTGGGAGTATCCGAATCCCTGTCAAGCTCTGCCCTTCTCTTACCTGTACTTCATGCCTGTCTGATAGGATACACACTCCTCCAGGGCCAGGCCATTCATCTTCAGGAAGTCTTCCATGTTCTTAATCTGAGCGGCGACTCTTTGTTCCCGGAGTTTCTGCAGCTCAGCCGGGTCGGGGGGCCTGGCCGGTGGCTGATTCAGCCCCTGGTCCGAGTGGTAGCGGTTGATCCCGCTCCGGATGCTCTCGCTGTATGACATAGACAGCATCTTGCCGCTGCCACTGCTGCTGCTCTTTCGAACACCGCTGCTTGCCGCTGCCGGTTTGGGGATCTGCAGGTTTTCAGGAGGACAGTAACTGGACTTGCGTCTGCCGGGAGGCCCCCGGGGGCCACTAGCGTACCCTCCCGCAAACATGCCCCCACCCCCTCCTCCAATTCTTCTTCCTTGTGATGCTGAGGCAACCCGTGCAGTAAAGATTAAAGTAAGGACATGGACGGAGCAAGGAGCCGGCAGAGCACAGCCACCTCCTTAAATAGCACCTGCTCCCATAAAAAAACAGCTCTCCTGCTTGGGGAAGCACACGGCCATGCATCCTGTAATCAGAGTCGCACAACATTACCCCGCACCACCCTCCCCTGACAGGTACACAATGGCAGGGTTACACTGATAGGGAGCATTCAGGTGGCTTGCTGGTGATTAAGGATCAGGACCAAAGAAGACCCATGCTTTCTGCGAAGGGGAGGCATTCAAACATGCACTAAGCAAGAGGGGACAATGTGGTCTCACTTCTTAATTCTGACTGGACTAAGAGGGAGAGCCAAGAAGCAAACTTTCTGAGAGTAGTCAGCAATATAATTTTAATGCCTCTAAAAAAGGCACAGCAAGCCCATCTGGACTAAAAAGAAATAGAAAACCGATTGGCACAAGCGCTGAAAGAATCCCCCAAAAACTGAGGAATCTCTATTGATATTGTAGTATATTGTAGTTTATTTCAGGTTCAGTGAGCTAAAAGTGACAGTGATTCCCATTTCAAATTGTTTTTTGTTTTAACCATGAAGTCTTCATTCTTCTGTTAAACATTTATTTTTGCTTAAGTTATTCAATTCTATTGAGATTCAGATGTACAGAGTGTTGTGCTGAATTTAATCAATAGAGGGCAGCACTGTGCCTGTTGAACCATCAATACAACAATGCAACTTAATGCTGCACTCCTGAGCACTGGCAACAAAGCCACTTTCTTGATAAAGGCAATGAACTGGATGACACTGAGAATGCAAATGTATTTACGTTATGACTATAAATATGACTGACTTCTAGGAAAATATCAAATGTAGATAACAGTGTAACAATTATTTTTACATGAAAACAAGATGATTTCAGGCATTTATAAAAACATTTGACTGAGAAAAAAAACATTAAAAACATGCTGAAACTACATTGCAGGATAATCTCTTTCTTAGCTATATCTCATTATAGAACATGGACATATACTTATATCCATCTTCATGATTTTGAGAATATGTGATAATAGCCAAATTATTAACTGACAAGGCACATGATGAAGACGTTCTGCCCTAATATAACGGATCAATCTGAAAATACTTATGAGATTTAGACAATAGCATTTTAATATTGGCAATTTTAATAATTACTAGTATAGAACTACAATGTATCCTATAATCTGTACCCTGAACAAGAATTACATGTTGATAAGTTTGGGCCAGTGTCAATGCACAGTTTCTTCTTTATAACTACCTGAGAATAAGGAAACTATATTATTTTACTGCTGGTTTGAAACATACAATAACCCCTAAACTGTATTAATTTGACAAATACAACACTTAAAAACAGAACTTTTGCACACTCAGTCACCATAACACTGACATAAAACCTCCATTTAAAACTAAGATTTGGAAATAAACAAATTTTAAATCTAACAACTATTTCAACATACAGACTGTAAAACTCTTAAAACAGTAATTGAAAAGAAAAGATTAGTCAAAACGTTGACGCCATCATGACATGACATGGATCTCTCCCACAAGTTCTATATTCATTTCCCAAATAGTTCTCCCAAACCGCTGGTTACCTACTTAGAGACAGAATACATAAATAAAGGAGGAGACTTCAAGCTAGGCAGCATGCATCCACACACCCACACACACTCCTCATCACTCTGCCAACCCTTTACACACAAACCATACACACTCCTGATGTGGTCATGAGTACAAATTTGTCCTCAAACTCACCCGATTTCTTGTGGGTCGGCTCATGAGCAAGGTTGTGGAATGCCAGTCTGCTCTTATAAACACACACTGCAGACAGCGATGAAGCGCGTCCACCCAAACTGGGAGTGTCTTACTAGGAAACGTCTAAACCAATTAGTGAATAAGAGAGTGCATTCCTGCCCTGCCCTCACCACTTGGACCGTACTTTATCAACACAACCAACACCTCTTCCCCTCCTCTCTCTGTGAGATCTCGTGGAAGAAATCCATTTATGTCGTTTAGTGGCCCGTCTTGTTTTTGCTAACCGCAGCAAATAATATCAGCCCTGAATAATTCACAAAAGCTTTCGCACTAAAAGCCTCTGATAGTTGTTCCACAGGAAAGAACACTAAGAGCTGGACAACAATGAGAGTTGTGTGCACATGAAACACACACACAAACTGACACAGTATCAAGCAAATACATACTGTACATGTGCACACAGACAGACAAAAACCACCAAGCATGTTCAAGTACTCTCTAACCAAGGAATTATGAAAAGTTCGATGGTTAAGCACACCTTGCTGCATCTCTCTCTAACACAGGCTTGTGTTCAGGTCAAGGTCAGAATCAGAGTGGGTCACATGATAACAACTCTGAACACAGAACTGTCAGGCTTGTCTTATTAGTTACAAAGGAAACTTTAAATATATTTTATTATCATCATCTCCGACAATTACTAAAACACTAATAGACACCTCTGTATATCTGTATAATTCATTTGAGTGTAGACAATTATAGTACAATAACTGAGTGCATACGTACTTGGCAGTACAAAGTAATCCATGGTTTTTGCAGCAGTTACTGTAAAAAACTTAAAAAAACACTTTTTAAAAGACCTTTACAATGCCACATAGAATGCAATTTAAAACCTGTTTCATTGTTATACTGGCCAAAGTATGAAAATATGATAAGAATCCACTATGGAAGACATGGCCTCAAATCCTTTATTATAATTGTTGTTCTTCTTAGCAGTATCTAACAATAATTCTTAATTATATATTAAATTTAATTAACACAACCCGGGCGCAGAAAAGTGATAACAAAGGATAAATGAAGTAACCAATTCGAAAGTATTAATTAATTAATTAGTTTATTTCAGTTTATAACCATCTGCCTATAGCAGGCAAAATACTTTAATAACTTTTGAATGCCTTTAATTTAATTATTTTTAAGACTTTTTAAGACCTGTAGAAACCCTTACTCTCTGCACTACCCAGGTAACAGTACAGTTTTCCTATTTCTTCTCTATCGGTTGAGCTATTTTGGAAGACAATGATCAATCACGACACCTTCCTGTATAGATTTCACTTCACCCAACCCTCTTGCATGTGGCATGGTACAAAAACGCCAGTCTGGACTGTTGGGCTGCCATTGCCCAAGTGCACATGACTTACCACCTGAGTTGCTCATTATGTTTGCAGCATTAAGGAGGATATAACAATTTAAGTTCTAACCCACCTGGACAATACAGATGTTTCCTAGTAACAGAGTTCACCTATAATTGACTTGTGAGCTTAAACAATCCTTACATTTCAGAGGTTAAACTCCACTTTGTAAAATCATGTTTTTCTTGAAATCGGTTTATTGTAAAGGGACTTTACATAGACTTAGTTATTTACCAAGCCGGTACTACCTTGTCCAGGTCAAGTTGGGCCTTACCAAAATCAGCAAGCTTAAGAGGTTGAAATATGATCCATTAATGCTAAACTATACATATACCTATGACACCTGGGATGCATTAAATGTAGCACTTGCTTCTTCTTTTAAATTATCTATTTTTCCCCTAACCCATTCACATTGGACATATACAGGTCAGAAGACAACAACCTTAATTATTGGAAAGCACTCAGTCCCCTGGAAACTGTAAAATGGTTTAACGATAGCCAAAACCGGAAATACTTCACTAAAAGCATTCTTAGTACAGAATCATTAAGACTTAATAGATCCTATCATAGGCACAGAAACGTAAGAATCTACAACTCATGCTGGAGAATAGAACAATATAGGATACAATAATCTAAATATTATCAACATGATTGTAGACTTGAACACCTTTCAGACTTCATTTGCATCCTAGTGA
>NC_045736.1:14719894-14719995 GCF_008692095.1 Etheostoma spectabile
AGTAGCAAGTATGCTAGCCATCATACACTCGGTTACAATGTTGAGATGAGTGAAAATTAAAAAAAACTAAAAAAAACACCTTCCCTTTTGACTGTCAGAGT
>NC_045736.1:14720005-14751230 GCF_008692095.1 Etheostoma spectabile
AAGATAGGGGGCTTAATCGATCCTCCTCATGTAAGGAAGCAGCTAGTGGGACGGTTTGCACTTTAAAAGGACAGAATTGTGCAAGGCGCCAAGATAAAAATCCAATAAAGAGCTCATTACAAGCACATCCACATAGTCAGGGTTTTTATATCTAGATCAGCAGAGTAAGGTCTGATATCAGATCATACAACATGATCATACTCATAAGCAGCAGAAAGACTGACCATCTAAAGGGCACAGTAGAGGGAGTCCCAGCAATCCTTCTCTAAGAGAACATTGTCTCATCTCTGACAGTTAAGGTTGAACCCAGGTCAAAAAGGTGTATGGTTTAATATAGAAATGATGAATAAACAAAATGACTATCTGCTTAATCACGCCAAAGTAAAAGACAAAAAAGTGTCTACAAATCAGTCCTGTCAAGAGATTCTTAGTCTGCTGAAGTTTGACAAGAACGGGTGTCTCGAGTGTCACTGCTGGAAGAAAAAGTGAAAAAACGAAAAACGCAAAATTACAAAACTCAAACAGTTATTGCTGATTCAAAGGTTTTGTGAGCAACCATGAAACAAAATCCGTCAACCCCTGATCAGGTTTAAGCTGGATACTGCATTGCCAGCTAAATAGTAGATGGTAAGTGATATCCATACTGCAGAGGTTTACTAATGGATGTGTGGTTTTAAATGACAGAACAGCAAAGATTCTACAGCAAGGTTATTATAGTGAAATTAAAGAATGACCAAACACAAAATGTAATAAATACATAACGCGCACACACATATACACACAAACACAAACACACAGTACACACATACACATATAGTACATACATACATACACACACACATATATATACATACATACACACACGCACACACCACACACACACACACACACACACACACACACACACACACACACACACACCACACACACCAACACCCACACACACACCCACCCCACCACACACCACCACACCCACACACACACACACACACCCACACCCACACACACACACACCACAGACGACACACCCACCCCACATATTATCCACAAGTGACAAAAATCCATACTGTACACAACACATACATTCAAAAAACAACATACATAAAAGAAAATGCTTGACCTAAACCCTCCTTTGTGACAACAAATTGGCAGACTCAGAGACAAACAGGTACCTGTAGAACTGCAGCTGTCGTTTGGGGCTCCCATAACGAGCGCTGAAGACATCAGGGCAAAGGAGGAAAAAGGAAAGTTTTGATTAATATAAGCAGGAAAAGGAAGAAGTTAGTAGCGGGGGAAATTTGATAGAGACATTAAGGTGACAGAAGATGTTGACTAATAGCCAAAGACATAACAAAATGTAAAAAAGTAAAGAAGGAGGAAATAAAAAAAATCCTGCATTAGAAATGACACAGACATAGTGTATTAAATATAGCATTTACAAAGCAGTGTTTGTTCAAAATGTTCAACGGATTAAATGTGTATGTATTCTGAAATTGTCTGGGCAATATGATCCTAACACAGTAAACAAAAGTAGTTACCCTACCACATTACAGTTATGAGTGCATGTTTGAAGCCTAAATAAAAACAATCTTCCAGATGTTTGCACAAAAACTAAATTTTACAAGATCTGAAAATTACCAAAACTATTGTACAAACTTACATGTAAATTAAATCCAGTTACCTCATCTCAGAGTATCTTAACTAGATATGTTGTACTCAGATCAAACTATGAGGGGGGTAAATTGGATAAGAAACAATTTCAGATATGCTAAGATATTGTTACATTTTATATATACATGAGAAGATGTATTTTCCTTTGCTTGCCTGTAAGGTTCGGTAGAGACAAGTACAAACCAAACAGCACCACATTAGCAGTTCTGAAATCAAGTGTGTGACAACAACACAAGTTATTATCTTTGAGTTAATTGAGCACAAAAAATATGTTTCTGATCATTGTCTCTTAATCTACTTTAAACTTCTAAATAAAGCTCTTGTGTTTAGACCACAAATCACTCAGCTTGGCAAAGCCCTAGTTAAATCTGTCACCTGCACCTCTGAGGAATCTCTGGGTAGGCTACAGCATCCATTACTGCTTTGTTTTATATGGAGTGCTTCCCTCAATAAAACTTTAAAGTAAAGTGTAAACGTGTGTGCTAATGCAAAATACCAAGAGTCAAACATGACAACACATAAAACAGAATTGTAATATTCAATTTTCACATAAATATTTGACAGGGAGTCCATGTCCTGAGTTTTAACCAGGCATAATGGGGCTGCTATACTGTGTCCCACATGTTCCCAGTGAAGGCAAATCAAAATGTTACGTCAATATCCCATCCACATTTATTGTTATGTTACTCAAGTAAAAGTCAAGAGTCCAATAGCTTTCATAAAGTCTTGCAAAACCTAAAGCTAAAAGCCACTGCTGCCCTTCTGGCCATAATCGAGGCAATGTGAAACACGCCATGAAGCCACTTGAGAAGAAGAATGGAACAGATGATTTTTAAGGCAATGGGTCTCTGGCACCACATGGTGGCGAAACATCAGAGTGCAGGATTAGGTTGGGGGTCAGTAGTCTTTGTCCACGACGCTCCACTTCTGGTGTGGATCCGTTGCTGATCCGCTGCCTGTTTCACTCATTTAGTCCGGATAACCGTTGCATTGGACTTTCTTTGTGTTGGCATTTTAAACTCCAGTTGATTTATGAAGACTATGGTTAGCCTTTTCTCAGATCTCTGCAAGTCCAGACAGCTAGCTAGACTAAATGTCCAATCTGAGTATTCTGATGCACCACTAAAACAACTTTTGAACGTACACATGTTCCGCCAAAACAAGTTTCTTCCCAAGGCTATTTCGCAGAGGCGCCAGTGTTTAAAAATGCCAATAAACCAGAGAACGTGTTTTCTCCCATAACGGAATGCTGTGTGGACTTGCCAGACTCTCCTCCACAGTGCTGGAGGTAGGTCGGGCAATACGAGACTAGGGGGTCAGGCACCTAATGGTTAAACCCTTACAGAATAATTGAGTAACTATTAGTGATCATTAGAGTAACTATGAGACACTGAATACACCTAAATGTTTGTTTAGCAAAGTATGGAAACCACTTATTCTGATTTATTTTCTTCTATCGAAACAGTGTTGCACACCAGACAGCAACACACGTTATGGATTGCATTTACTAAGCAAGCAGTTTGTGGCAAAGTGCAGCAGCATGAGTATGAAAACGTAATAATGTATTTTTTGGGTTACTTTGCAGTGTAGGCAGATGTTGCCAATGATGGAATAGCAATAGCAATTTTTTCTGCAGGCGTTTCCGCCATTAAATAAGGCTTTCACCATCTGAAGGGACATGCATCTGCATTTCTTAAACAGCCAATAGGAAAGCCTACTCTCTAAAATGACCTGTGATTGGCCAAAGTCTTCCGTGACAGGCTAGATTTTCTAAAGCCTGAGAATAGAGTCAAGAGGAGATTCAGAAGTCTAGTTTTCTCTCAGGTCACTTAAATTATAATATCCTGAAAGGTCGTTATGGAATGTTTGCCCATTGAGGCAAAAAAACCTTCCTACCCCAGCTTTAATTAATACATCCTCAGTAACTGGAGTATGAGCATACATGCGTATGAATGAAAAGGGGCTGTGTCTGTGCACAGTCTAGTATACGCCCATAAACTCACCTGTAGATCATGCCCGGTGAGCCAGTCTGTCGGAGGGAGAGGCGAGCAGGGGAGTCTGTGGTAGATTCAGGATACATGGAGGCAGGAGGGAGGGGGTGTGGCCAGCCTGCCGGGGGTGGTGTTCTTTCACCGGGACCACAGGGTACAGTTTGTCACCAATCAGGGTCTCTGGAAAAGGAGAGAACGTATCTTTGTGTTAGTCAGTGGCAGGGTTTTTTGTTTCCACAACAATATAGCCATAGTGTTTTCTGACACACACAATAGTTGACCAGCCCTCTCAATTGTATTGTAAGAGATCATTTTAATTACAGTGATGGCTTGCATAGATGGGAGAAGACTGAGGCAAAAAGTAAGGCAGGTTTTGCCATGAGATTTCTCGCATTGTCTAAAATTTCCACCTTATTTGTTGGCTACAGTAACCAGTTTTACATGTTCAACCACTAACACTAAAAGACTGCCAATGAAAATATCGTGTGTATTTGACAATGATCAACTCGTCCCATTTCAGGTCAGAAGCATAAGTAGGTATTTAAATAATATCAGGGAGACTGGGCTGCACAACGACCCTGCCTGGAATGACATAACCAGCCGGGCCATCTAGTTGATCAATGGCCATTTGGTCTAAAGTAAGGTGGATCTCAAGTCTCAATGGTAGTGCAGGATGTAGGGGTGGTAAATTACAGGCAAAACCACAAAGTCCATCAGCTAACTCATAAGGGACTAGATTCAGATTTGCTTTAACATGATTTCAAATGTTGCAGCATGCCTGTTAGGCCTTTTGGCCTTCAAGGACTTAAAGTCAGCCAGGAGCCATTGTAAAAACAACCCTGTAATCTCTACTCCATTAAAAGCATAGTTTATTACACAAAAGCTTGAAGGGAGGTCTGGACTAAAATCCCCATTGGTTCCAATTCAAGGCAATCCTAACTTCTTACCAGGCGTGGTGGATGGTGGGTATAATACTTGGACATCTCGAGGGACAAAGAGGATGCGAGATTTGTTTCAGGGTGCATCCATGTTATCATTTGCACAACTTTGAGAAAAGTATGGTCTCCCCAGGCATGACTTTTTTAAATACCTGCAGATTCGGGACTTCATAAACAGGGTAACTACACTCAATATTGATGCAACTACATCTGCAGTTGAACAATTGCTACTCCTTGGCCCAGTTAAGGAAACCATTACTCACTTTTACAATGTCTTAAACCAGACTGATGTGATAAATGTACAGGATGTTATGCAAAAATGGCGAAATGAACTTGGTATAGATATTGATGGGGATAAATGGACTAAGATATGGACTCAAACTAAGAAAATATCTGTGTGTAACCGTGCCAGATTGCTGCAATTACATTACCCAAACCGTTTACAAATCTCTCCTAACAAAAGCCATAAAATGAATTCCCAACTCTCACCTGCGTGTTTAAAATGTAAAATCTCAGTGGTACTCATTGTGTCTGGTCTTCTCCTAAAATGTAATCATACTGGCTGGATGTTTTACAAGATCTGGAAAATATTTTTGGTGTTATGTTGCACATGGACCCTCTTTTCTTAATCCTAGGTTACCCCAGTCAAGAGACTATTGTGGATGCTAACGTTCCCAGACTGTACAGTATCCTCACATATGCAGCAAAGAAGAACATCTTTCTGTCTTGGATAAGTGACAAAGCCCCTACTAAATCAAACTGGCATAAGATAGTTATGGAATGTTTTCCTCTTGAGTACCTGACGTGTCTGCTTCACTCTTTAGAGGGACAGTTTATGAACATTTGGGCTCAATATCTTAACTTTTCCAACACCACAGTGGCTTCAATGCTTTCGAGTGTTGTCCTTGGCTAGCCTCTGCCTCTTTCCTTATGTCCTACTCATAACAATGGACGTGTAACCTGGTCATTTTGAACTTCTAGAACTGAGAACTGGGGTGTATATATACATGTAAATGTTTTAATTAATTTCTTATTCTTTTATTCATTTCCTATTCATTGTTGTACTGGTTGGGTGCACGTGAAATGTAAAGGTGCATAGACCAATGTTGTACTGAGCGTTGTTGTTATCTTATTGTTGTGTTTATATTAATATGCAAAAACGTTCAATATAAATATTTTTTTTAAAGAAGAAAAAAAAAAAAGTTGTAGCATGGAAGATTACCAAAAGGTGATCCAATAAGTGTACCACTTGTAAGACCATGGCACTTTTTTTTGGGTCTCTGTTTACTTGTAATTTTGGAAGTAAAACAGGAACTTGAGAATTAGAGTCAGGAAGAGAGGGGTAAGTAAATTCGTTTGACATTGTATCACCTTTTCAAAAGATTGCCACATGCCTCCACCACTAGATGGAGTCATGTCCTTACTCTGCGGACATGAGCTGAATAAATAAATGACACCAATGTAACCTCTGTAGTTTCGCACAGCTGTGAGTTAAAGATTTTAACATATTTGCAGTAAAGGCTTGGTATACCAGACTGGAATACAACTACGTATTAAGAGAGAAGGATAATCGCATCACAACACAGAAAAACACTCTGGTCCTTGGGTAAAACACAGCTCAAAGCCAGACAGACAACACGCAGCCCCCATATATTAAGATCTTGATTCTACTTTATTATCCTGGTGTACTGTACATATGTGTGTTCACATCACAACAGCAAACCGTGGCTGATCCACTGCTAAGAGACTTAATTCTATTAATAATTCAAAGTGTCTGGCCACTGCTGTAAAGAGGGCTATAGAAAGAGAGCTGGGCATCAATGAGGGCTGGGTGGGTCGTTACTTAGGTTTAAAGATTAGACACATTTTGAATACCTCATCAGAACATATCAAGTCAAGGTAATGTCCTGAGAGGGAGGGGAGTGGCACTGCTGATATTTTAGCCCAGTTTACTCGAGTGGATAAAATCAAATGAGGAGAGCCGCAGAGAGAGTGGCATCTATGTCACCCTGACAAAGCCTTGAGCTGAGCAGCACATGCTACCCTATTTCACCAGTGGCTGCACTCACATGAGTCATGGCTTGTAACTGACATCATAATGACAACATGAAGGTGACTTTCTCTTCCCATCAATTTCCCAGACGTAAAATAAAGTACCCCATGTTGCCAAGGACTTATTTAACGCTCCCTGCCCATTCATTTTAATTATGACGCAATGAGACACCGGTCAGAACTGCTATTAGGTTATGATGGCATGACCCTGATGGGTAAAAAGATCTGGTAAATCCTCTTGGATTATCTGTCATTGATGCGGATCAAAGGATACAGTGGGTTGAGTTGGGGGGGCTATGAAATCACTTCAAGTAGTAGGGTATATTGTAAGGATTTTCTGCCTTCCTCTGGGAATAACTTAAACTATCCAATAAGTTAATCACATACACAACCACTGCCTTTTCATAATTGCTGGCAACAGCACTAGTTACAATATAAAACAGATATTAGTTTATTTTAAAATATGATATTAGTCTAAGCAGCAAGGGCATGGTACCGATCCAAATAAAAGATGCCGATATTATCAAGCCAGACACAATCACACCAACACAATAAGAACATACTCAAACACATGCATAGTTGTGTTGTAGTTAAAGTTGCATTTGGGTCCATTTGTACTGTAGTTTTGCTCAGTTACACAAATGTCATGCAAACTATGTCATATTTAGTAAACAACAATGATTGGTCAACACCTAAACTTTAACATTAAGCTATTACCAGCCCCATTACAACACAAAACTAAAACGCTACAGTGGAGTTTCTTGAAGTGAACAGTGGAGTGGAACCTGACCTGTATAAATAACCAAATTAGGAAAACAACCACATAGGGTCAGTGCCTACTTTTGCCATCTCTACAGTTTAATGTAGTAGGTTATCAGCTGTTTTAGTGTTTAGATACTGTACAAAACATGTTGCGATTGCATCTTATGACTGACTGTGGCACATTGCAGAGCACTGCACCAGTCCCTCACAGAGACGATGCCTGTAGTGAGCTGCAGTTGGAGAGGATGCTGCTGCTGCAAACTGCAGCAATGCGGTACGCTACAGGCTCGTCCTGGCTCAAGTTGGAGGGCTCAGATTTACTGCACTAGGTGCACTTTGCAGATTAAAACTGCAGAGAGACAAAGAGATAGACACACAAAGCACAAAGAAAATTGCAGAGTGATAGGAGTCAATATTGGAGTACAACCGTCCTGTTTCTTGTCTTAGGTTAACTTATACACTCAACAAAAAAAAAGGTATAACTATGCTTGCTGTGAAATAACACTGTCATCTGCTCCCGTTAACATTTCTTCTTTATTGCATTAAGTAAAGTACAATGTTTTGAGCCCAAATTGTCTCTGTCAAATACAGAGCATCAGTGTCATCTGATGAGCCTTCAAAATGTACATCACCGGTACCCTGCAGCAGGTAGCAACCCGCCCACACCCACGCAGCCGCTTGCCTTTATTTAAGTAACGTCATTGTTTATTTGAACATGGCCTGAAACATCAAGAGTTGTGTGTTTTCAAAGTGTGTAAAATATAATTTCAAAATGTCTTACTGCAATACAGCACACAGGAATGAGCACTATTTTATCAGACTAAATAAAAATAAACCCTTATAGCATGAAGGTTAATATTTCTAATCAGCTTATATTATTTAACACTGATCAGAATCATTGCATCATCATTAGTAGTATTGTGTACTTATTTGTTACCTTTACACATCCCAAAAATACATTCCAAGTCATTACATATGATTTTTGACAGTTAATTGAAACCTTTTGCTAATTTACTGCAGTTTTTAGTAATGATCTCAATAGTGGCCAACGTTGTATCCAATGTCTTGTTCAATACAGATTGTAGTCTCAATAAGTTTATTTTTAGGATTCTAATCTCATGTTTGTTGTCATATATTTGGGTAAAAAAAATTATAAACCTCAAGGACTTTTTAAATTTTCAAATATGGACATCAGTATCCGATTTAAAAACGGACTATAATAGAAACTACAGATGTATTACATTACAGCCGGAGAGGGGTGGTAGTCAAAGAAGAAAGATTGGGTAGAATCAGGGAGATGTTGCCACATTGTACCTGATAAACTCAAGCCATCAAAAAGACATGCAGCTCTTTAAACCCTGTTAAGCTTCTCTCATACACCCCAATCTCTTCCAAACAGAATGCAAAATTGAGTCACAAAAGGCTGCTCTTCACTCTTTCCATCTATAAATCCACCTACACCCAACCTAAGTGAATTCCCTCTTGAGACAGGGCTTACGTGAGCGAGGCAAGCAGGCAGGCAGTGCTGGCCTGGAAAGCACAGCACGGTGTTGTGTAGTATGTTGGCAGCTGCGGAAAACACACAGACCCGAGCAGATGGCTGCAGAAGAGGGAGACAGGCTAACAGACGAGAACTGCCGGGGATATCCTACATGGGAGATCAGTTAGGCAGAGAGAAGTAAAACCAACCTTGTTCTCCGTCAGGCTACAAAGAAGATTCAGACGGAATCACCTCTTCTTTTTTAGTGACATCTATCCAAGGATGAAAGTCAAAACCATGTAAAGATGTGATCCCTCTTGTAGCATCTTCTTTACTCTCAGACAATTTGTGGTTTCATAAATGGTCTCCTCTCTGTTAAGCTGTGGAGGGCCCTTGATTACAGAGACAATGCAGGTCACTGGCTGCCAACAGAGAAAAACCTAGCAGCAATTTGCATAAATAGCCTATTTATACAGCAAACTTCTGATAAAAATCCTCCTCCAGCTGCAGCTGTTTTACACACAGAGGTTCATCATGTTATGATAAACTTTTAACAATGCCCACCATTAGCTGCTGTGACTGAGCCTAGAGGTCAGCTGCATAGGTCTAATTTTTTTTATTTTTAGCAATGGTCACGTAACAATGCCGTGGCCAGTCAGGTGCCGCCTCTTGTACAATTTATGCAGCTTCTCTTTTAAAAATAAATTAGTAACATACATTTTAAAACTGTTCCATGACTGTCCAGAAACCTTACCTAAAAAACTAAGGCAAAAATATAACAAAGCTTTTTACTTTTTCCAAAGCTTTTGTGTATAAATAAGCCATGAGGTAACCCTATGAAGTGTAGTGCATATCTCCCATTAGCTGGTTATTATACAGTACAAGATGTAGGGTCCCAGGTTGCCTGTATTACTGACAGCATAAAGATGAATCTGCGTCTATATGTCCTTGCTTAACATTTGCTCCTCGTTAAAATACGGTGCCTCAGAAGCTCCAACAGAAATACCATCCATTATTATGAAAAGATTGAGTAACATATAACAAGCCAACTTGTCCTGTGAAGCTAAAATGTAGCTTTTGCTTGCACTGCAGGGAAAGAACATGCTGCAGTGAACCAGGCGCACCGAGTGGCACACTGCAGTGGAAATATATAACCATCTTCCTCTTGTTCTGGATCCATCCCTGCTCTCCCTCTGCACACCAAAGACAAATAAAGACAATGACAACTAGGGCTTTCATGAAGTGTTTCTGTCTCATGCCGGCTTCTCAACCCTGCACCCGGCAAAGGGTTTTTGAACTGAAAGCGTTGAAATAGACTGGACAACGACTGAGGAGCTTTAGTCTGAATCATGTTAGACTGGCCATTTTTTACCATGTACTCTCTTTATAGTTATCACGATATCAACTGGCGCAATAAACACCATAAACATTGTGAAAAGCTGTGACATATCGCCAAAAGCACTCAGCTATTTCAGTCAGTTAATAGAAAATTTCAGTGGAAAATAAATATCTTTTTTAAGTAGTGATGGTATCAATTTTATTTCTTTTAAATTCAATAAGCCATTTGTAGTATTTTAGCAGAATACTGAAAGCAGCAGAAAGGCAGAACTGAGTACACTTCAAAATCTGTTTATCGCAAGTAATATTGTTATCGCAATATTCAATAACATTATCGCATTTGCATATTTTCCTCATGTCGCGCAGCCCTAATGTGCTCTGACTTATATTAAAGTAGATAGTAGGTAGTGCTTTCAGACCACTCTCCACACACTTTAAAAGCACCACTATCTTCAAATGAACTGTGTCCTTGTCTTTCTGTCAGATTTTCATGCCCGTTTAAATAACTGTAAGCACCCATTCAGAAATGTAAGATTATCAATACATTTTACTTTGTTTTCTACACGCATGCCATTTCCTTGCGGTACTACTTTCTCTAAGTTTTACATCCCAGATTCCTGTCACTGTGCATAGCTTCCCCCGTTTGTTCATCCTTGTTCAAGTACTACATATGAGCATGAGCAGGCTGCGCGTAAAGCACAATATTTAGTTAAACATTAAGTTGTGCATAGATGAGAACAAAGCATTGTTGATACCAGTAGTTTAATACTGCACAACACATACATTTACTTTTTCAACAACAAACTTAATGGACCAGTTGCAGTGCCCAAGCACGAGTGCTGCGAAATAATCGTTAGCCCTTCCAAAAACCACTCTTACCTCTTCTTCATTACCCTGAAGTCAACGAGCACAAGCGGATATTCTACAGGAACAGTGTTAAAGTGCCACTGTAACTCAAAATGTGTAAGTTTGTCATACTTAACTTACATAACTTAACTTACTTTTTAACACTAATAACGTTACAGCCGGGAAAACATTGTTGCCTCCGCTAATTAAGTAATCTGATCGGCAGTTTCATACATCCGTGTTTCATTCTGCAGCAGTGCAATGCCGTGAGCCCATGAACGGGGGGTGTCAGTGGTTAGCTCACATGTTATGACAGTAGGACAGTTGAATGTCGGTTATCTAAACCGCTAAAGTCAGTTGAACAGGTGAAGTGTTGGTAGACACCTGTGTTTTCCATCAGATAAGAAGATACATCTAACTAAAATCTTGTGAAATCAGATTGACTAGAATGAAAAAATGATTGGTTATCAGTGCTTACATTTACTTCACGTCTGTTCAAGGTGGAACTTTCAACTCTAAAATAATGCTGGATAGTTTAATGAATAGTAATGTGTCATATTTTAATTGTGATATGTTGTGAGTAAAATGTACAAACAACTTAACCAGTAACATTTCTCTGTCAGGTAAATGTAGCAGCACTGAAGCCACAGGCAGCAATACCAGAGGCCAAAGCAATCGGACTTGTAAGTTCTGCACTAGTTTATACAATTAACCTGATCATTTAAATAGATTAATAATTCCCAAGGTTTTTGATGCATCTTCCTTATTTCTTCACATATACAACCCCTTGATACCTACTATTCAAATTTACAGCCAAACAGGGTTCAATATTCTCCTTCAGGGTACTACCATAACACTCTGACGGATGCGGTTTCGAACTTAAGGAAAAAAAAGAAAGTATGGTCCAGACTTCCTATTGAAATATGGTGCAAATGCAGTAAGTGGCCGGCGGCTCTTAGAACAGACTCTGAGTGGCCCCAAGAGAAGCAGCCTGCGGCGAGTAACAATCAACACACACTTTCTGAGGAGTAGGAGTGGAAAGGATAATAAAAACACATTGCTGGAGAATAAGGAATGGGGAAAGAAAGAGGAGGAGGAGAGAGTAGAAGAGAAAACTGCAATTGAGCAGACCTGGGGAAAAAGCTGGTCCAGGGAGACCCCGTTCTGCAGAACAGCAGTGCTTTGCATCATTCCTAACACTGTGCTCTCTCTCTCTCTCTCTCCATCTCAGACCTTCACTTCTCTCTTCCCACGTCTTGTGGTAATGCTTGACACTTGTCTGGTCACATTTCCTTCAATCTTGTTTTGGAAGTAATTATCATTATGGATCATAAAGGAGAGCAAGCTAATTATAAGATATGTAATAAATATACAGTGTGTATAATAATGTACACAATGTTCCATTTCATTGATAATATTTTGTATTTAATAAAAAGTAATCTGCAATTTTTAGAACGTTTAGAAAATATAACCCTACTTGAGGCTAAATCTTGTCCTGCTACTTCACTTTTGGCTCTGCTCTCATCTAGTATTCCCATCCAACCAGCCAAATGTTATAGTAACCCAATGACTATTTCAACTTTAAGAATCTGGTCTCAATTTAGACTTGCTTTTGGACTCAGAGAACAGAATAACCACAGCCCTTTCCACAACAACTCCCCACCCCCACTGGCACTGACATGGCCTTCTCCTTGTGGCAGAGGTCGGGCCTTGTTAAACTGAAGGATTTCTATATTGAGAATGTGTTCTGCAGCTTCAGTGACATCTGTGAAAAATTTTACCTGCCAAAATTGCATCTACTTCGATACTTCTTGGTGCGTAACGTTGCTAAGCTTAAAAGTCCATTCTACCCCAATGTCCCTGCTAATTCAGTATTTGACTCGATTTTGGACATTTCCACAAATCAAAAAGGCCTCATCTCAAAAATGTACACCTTGCTTTCTCAACTCACAAAGTCGACTTTTGCCAAAATGATAGGAGATTGGGAATATGAACTTGGCAGAGTTATAGATTCTGGAGAGACCTCTATAGATTTTTGGAGAGATGCATTAGCCAGAGTAAATGAGAGCATTTCTTGCCACAGACTCAATCTGATACCATTTAAGGTTGTACATCGCATATATCTCACTAACTCCAAACTTTCCAAAATATATCCCAATATGACTGATAAATGTAACAGGTGCCACATGTCACCAGCTAACATGGCACGTATGTTTTGGGCTTATCTTCATCTTCAGGGTTATTGGACAGCTATTTTTAACCTCCTGTCTAGGGCCGTGAACACTGTGTTGACTCCATGTGCAGACACTCGTATTTTCAGAGTATTGACAGGCCATCGATTGCTTGGGAACAAAATAAGGGATGCTATTGCCTTTGCATCCTTATTAGCACATAGAAGAATATTGTTGGAGTGGAAGTCACCATTTGCCCACAAAGCTTCTTTATGGCTTAAAGACTTCATGATGTTCTTTTCTCTTGAGAAAATTAAATTTAGCATGAGGGGGTCGGCGGGAAAATTTGAATCTGTTTGGGGTCCCATGGTTAAGTACATTTCTAAGTTAAGGTCACTAAAGGAAGAAGGACATGAGCACCGTGTGCACCATTGAGTCGGAATGAAAGAAGAAAATAAACCCTTATGTTTGTACTAGTATTTCCTGTGTAAATCAATAAAAAAATATATTTAAAAATCTATAACCCTACGACTAGATGCACTATTAAAAGACCAGCTTAGCTTGCTGAGTTTTGCCACTGACAGCATGTTAGACCACTCTTAATATGAAATATTAAACAAGCTCCTTTCTTCTCTTTTCAATGGTTTCTTGTTTAAACCTGGGGCAAGTTCACTACAATAACAGGAAGAAACAATGCTGTCAGCCTTCTACAGATACTTTAAAAACATTCAGCTTGAATTTGACACCAACAAATTACTAACAATGAGTTATTAAACAGGAGTTCTGCGTTTGTCTTCCTGTAAAAGAAATTTAGCCAGGACAAACGGCTATTTTTGCTATACAACAACTGGCCCCAAAACATCCTAAGTATTACACACTGGTTGCTTAGATCAGACTACATGTTTTGTACATATCTTGGACACATTAAAAAGGGAAAAAAACATATGTACAATCACAGCTCCCACCTGAGGTAATGGTGGTGTTCCTCCAAAATCCCCTTACTTCCTCTGTCCACTGTACTACAGTGTCCCATACATAGGCTTTAATGTACAACAATATTTAACTGAGGCATTGTGACAAACTAGCAAATTACACATCCAGTATAACCACCCACTCACCAACAGTCCTCACTCACACAGTCTTTGCTACTTTGCCCAGTCAATGTGGAAATGTTGACAAGGATGACCAATGCACTCTCTGCATTGTCTGTTTGCATTAGTGTCTGCAGTGCACTTTATCAACTAAATAAATGCCCGCATATAATCAAAAAACTAAACTGTAAAGAAAGAATTAATAATGTAAAAGTTTAAATGCACTTAACAGCACTTAACTGCACATAGCTGCATTTTCTTTTTTCTAAGGGAGAAGAAATATTTGTAAAGTAAACTTGCATGAATAAAAATTAAATAGATGATGATCAGGATGATTAGGAACAAATGTTAGGGTAGCAGCATCTCATACCTTCTGCAAACTGAAAGTCCTACCCCAGGGCTCCAGACTACATTTTGTGACCATCTTTTTATAAACAGTGCAATGTGTGGCGCAGGTCGCATGTGTGACCTGCAAATATGACTTTTTTTTGGGAGCGAGTCTGCCAGAGTTGACCAAGGTGTGTAAGAAGGGGGGAGGAGGAGTGATTAGTCAACTGCGAGGGTAACGTCATCTTACTCGTGTGTTTTGCTTTTTGTGGCATTACAATCACCACCCGTAAAAGTCATCCATGGCAAAACATGCACATGCTGTTGCACAGCGCCGTTGTTACCATGTTTCTGTGAAAATCACAATGTCGCAGTCCACAATCCATTATGAGTGGTGATCAGTTTATCCACTTTGTTTGCTAAAGGCCGTACATTGGTAAGGAAAATGCTGCGTAGTTGATAGCCAATAAGGTGTAAGCCTAACATAAGCCCTCCTCTTTGTTCACGGTCTCGGCTCCACCTGCGCGTTGTTGTCCGCATTTTTACTCTGTAATGTCTCAGTCTTAGACACTTGGGTGAAAGAGGTAGAGATGTGACAGCAGAAAGACCACTTCTATAAAAACAATACATAATGGCTGCTTTGCCTGGCCATCAGCAAACCGCAAAATACTTTAATGTTGAATTTAAATACACAGTTGGTGATCAAATGTATAACTATTTACCTCGTCAAAACAAATAGTGATTGTGTGTCTTGAGTGTCGTGAGCTCCTCTCTCTCTGGCTCACTCATCACTCTCTGGCTCACTCATCACTCTCTGGCTCACTCATCATTCACTTTATCCCACACTGGGTGTTAGATACTTAGATACTCCCTTTTCCGTGGAAGTTTCACCTTTGGTATGATTGCTATTTCAGTGTTAACAAAAAAGAGAGGAGGGAGAGCCAGTATTAGGCAGATGCAGTAATGCAGTACACTAACAGTAATAATACTTTGTTTGCATTTCTGAATATGCCCATGTTAAGCACAATTCAATTAAAATGGGACTAAACTGAAATAAAACAGCACATTGTAATTTCTGCATTTAAAGCATAAATCAGTAATACAAATAAAATGGGGAAAATGTGAAAAAAAGCCTTATTTTTATTCAGGGGTTCAGTAAAAAAAAAGTTAGTCTGGAGCCCGATACCCTATTATGTACAGCACAAATATTTTCACAACACAAAAAAACTATTGGGTACCATTTCCTACTTTGAGACTTTGGAGGGAGGGAGAGGGGTAGACTTGAGTGGTTCAGGGACTGTCTATCACTCAGGGCTCACGTTCACTGTGTAAGTTCAGTGAATGAATCACTGGATCACTCACTCAGTGAATGAGTGTACTCCTGTGAACGAATCACTCAAAACTGAAATCGCAACTGAATCTGACCGAGAAATGAACAGATTGTTTCAGGAAGTGAATCGGTTCAGTTATTTCACCCAATGAATCGTTCTGGAACAACTCAAGACTACAATTTAGAAGATGTATCTTGTCTCATAGTGCCATTGCTTTAAAAATCTTGTTTAGTTGTAGGATATAACTTGGGACTTGGCACAACGTTTGGCAGATAAAAACAATGACACTACTATAAGTCCATCTGGGCGCCATGCTGTGTCTTTGAAATAATAAAACCCTAAAGATTTGTGGTGTACAGCCATATCTGCCTGTCTGACATGGTACTTGTAGTTCACACAGGCTTTAAATGCCAGCTGAGGGAGGTTTGCAGACTTTACTGTGGTTATCAGCTGTGAGACTGACAGGCTGCAGCATTACGTCCTCTTTTAGCCATCATTGGAACACCAGGATCACATGCAAACGACAGAGAAAATCCTCCTGTATATTTGAATTAAGTGCGCATATGTGTGCAGATCTGACTCACTCATGGATGACTTGGCAGGGTCACTTTCGACACATACCACCTCAGGACACTTCTGCAGCTGCTCTTTTATAACAAAGCACTGCTCCTTATAGTTGCTCCAGAGTGGAAACATCATTCACTTATCTTTGTGAGCCTAGCATTTGTACTCCAGAGGGTACTGCAACTAATTGCTTAATAAATTTACTCGACATGTAGCATGACTCAAAAGGCCTATTATAAACACAAAACTCCTGTATCTCAAACAGCTGGTTATTGGCTTGTTTTTATGTGTGTTATGGAGGCAAAGAATTGCCTTCAAACTGAATCCCAGTACAGACACAGGAGCTGCAGTGCAGCCAGTACATAAAATACATTGAGTCTTCCGTCGAGAATGTAGAACAAACTTAATGGCTAAATGCAAGTGCCCAAACAATGGCTAGTGTATAGATCCATCTAAGCATGCTTTAACATAGTAGCTATTTGAGTTTCTATAGGAAGACAGGATGACTGACATCAATAGTCCATCTCCCTCTTTCTTTTTCTGCACAAACATAAACACATTACATCAGATGCTCAATGTTTTTTTTTTGCCTCCAACATCTCCTTCCAGGCAGCTAACCCTAACCTCAACCCTAAACATAATCATTGCCGTGCTGCCTGGAAGGACGTTGGGGGCAAAAAACACCAAACACCACATCAGGCTACCTACAGAAACCCATAGGGCTTCCCCAGTCAAACATAAAAATAGCGTTAGGTTTCCTGAGGCATAAAGGGTTAACGTAACGCTGTTTATTCATGGCTGTTGGCCTGCCTGTAGTCTGTGTCACAGACAATCATTGTGGAAGTTCAAGTGTTTGTTCACCAACTGATTTGTGTCCCTGAAGCAACAACAGCTACGCTCTAAGAAGAGAGGGCTTCTATGTGTATTAAGGTAATAGCACTTGTTTTCATCCTGTGTGTCAGTGCAATGTGTCCAGGTGCCATCTGTACTGTTACATTAACCTTGGTAAACCATGAGGCTAACAGCGGGCAACGTGTAGAACTGTGAAATACTGCTCGCGGCAGTGCTGTAGCATCCAACGTGTACATTTGCCTGAGGTCAGTGGTTACTATTCTATTATTGTTATATCTTCTCAGCCACGCAAGTCTAGATCTTTTCTGTGTATGAGAGGTTGTGTTCTCCTTCTACAATATACTGACCAATAAAGCCACTGGAAATCATCAGAACAGAAACTTAACATGTTGACTGAAACTTGATTTTTTTTTTTAGTTTTTATTCATTAAGTGAAATTTTAGAGCTGATGCCATTAGTCAGTTATATTATCAGTTAGTAAATCACCAGAAAATGAACTGAAGACAGTTCCTCAATTAAGCATTAAAGTATTTTTTCAAGTAAATTCCAAACTGTTGCTGGTTCTAATTCCTCAAATGCGGAGGTTCTTCTCCATTTCATATCACTACCTTTGAGTTATTGGACTGTTAAAGACTAGATAAGCAGTTTTCAGACATGGCTTTAGACTCTGGAAACTTGTGAAGGGTAATCACAAGTTGCAACCTCAGTTTTTTAAGATATATTTATTGATTTACAATGAGTAAAACTATCAAGGATGAAGGAACATGATACAACAGTGTATTTCTTTTAAGGGACAAAAGGTTGTTGTCTTTACATGTAGTAGTTTGATGCCTGTATATTAATGTAGCTACAAGATCAAGGCTTACGCCAAAAAAAAAAACACTGGCAGGTGATGCTGCGGAGCTATATATTTTCATTAAGTGTATAGATAAGTGTTTTGGTGTCTCCTCTATTTCTTTCACAAGCCGCAAAGCAAGGTAGGTAATCAAACACAGGGAGGCCACAGCGGCGACAGATACTTTACAAAATAAAACTTATTTCAAAATAAAACACCCGGATTCATGGTGACTTAACTTCTCACCTGTCTAGAGCGAGACAAGCAATCAGGCAGACACAAGCAGTTTGGAGCGGCCTGGCTGGAGGTGGTGGGGGTTGTTGTTGGATGACTATCAAACACATACAAGGAGCAAGAGAGAGAGAGAGAGCGAGAGAGCGAGCGAGAAAGAGAGAGACGTGTTGTAGAGTGGAGAGGAGCAAGATTGCTTTGTGATTGGCCCGGAGAAATGCACATCTGGTGTGAATAGCCAGGCACCCAATCGGGCACAAATGTACGCTTCGCTGCACTTTGCGGGCTATGTGTTCAGACGTTAGGCTACCTTAATTTCATTCAGGTTAAAAATAGTCCTGAACGAGGGAGAGAAATGCTGTCTATTGTGAACTCTTTCCATCTTTAGCCATCACAATATCTGTATCTCTGTTTCTGACTTTCCAGTAGACTGTCTCTCTGCCTCCTACAGTATGCCTACAGTGTCCCTAAACCTGTATGATCACACTGCTGGACTCATAATGTGGTCAAAAAACAACATGTCTCGAGAGTTGCCGTTCCTTAAAATTTGTCTGACGATTTGGGCGTGGGCCTAAAGCAAAAGAAGGTACTGAATCTTGTTATCTCTCCAGTTATGCATTTTCATTGGAATCTTTGTGTAAATCACCAGTCTTCACATCAAAATGTTTGTTTTTTTCCAGTTTTGCGCCACCCGCATGATAGAAACATCATCAACACGCCCACTCACTTGCTGTGAATTGTCCGGCTGGGCTCAATTGGATTTTAGAGACTTTGAAGTGAGCTGAACATTGTTTAGGGTGCAGTGGCCCAAGCCTACGCAAGAAAGCACAAGGCAGACAGCCGCGGTAGTACTGCTTTTTCCCCTTCACAATTAAACATTCAATTTCAAATTCCAAGGTTTTTATTTATTTCTTTTACAATAAAAATATACATTCAAATTAAAAAAAATTCGTTGAGAACCCTACAGTATTAGTACAATTACATTGCAAATAAAAAAAGAACTTGCATTAGTTTTTGGTTCTCATTGGGGTAGGAAAAAAAAAAATGGATACAGCATACTATTATGATATTTTCAGTGGCAATACTGTATTGATACACAGGCGCCAAGTATGGATCTATTATTATATGTGTTGGTCAGTTTGTCTGCTTGACAATCCCATTTTGCAGCAATAAAATTGAAGTGATATGAACAAACAGAGAAATGTATCTTTTTAGATAAAACAGATGTTGACAAAGTTTCCTTTTGGGGACACCATTTGAAATTGGGAAAAATTAGAAGTTGGGAAAAAAGGTTATAATTACAATATATTGCAGAATATTGCAATATGTTTAAAATCGCAATAAAATCGTATCGTGGCATAAATATCGTGATGATATATTGGGAGGCGTCTGGTGATTCCTACCCCTAGTTCTTATGTTCTAAATGTGGGTTGGATCGCATTTTCACCTGAAGTCAACCAAACTCTAGGCACTTGGAAGCAAACCAGGACACAAGTTTTCAGATCACCACCAGAGTTCAAATGAGCTTTCACACCATCCCAAACCAAACAGACTATCCGACCAAATGCGCCAGGTGTGAAAGCACCCTAATTTGTGCACATCACACTAAACTGAACTGACTTAGCCCAAGGTGCATCATGTTAGCATTAAATAACCAAAATCAACATTAGCAAGTTTTGGGGGCAGATCAATGATTAGTATGCTAAACGGGCAATTCGCTGCTGGAGCTTTACTAATGAAGCAGTCAAGATTCAGCACAAAAGCGTGCTCAAGCTTCAGACACATTTATTCTAATCAATCTCAAGTATCTTAAGCAAATACAGACATGACCCCAATAACTCAGCCTTCAAACAGCAGGATGTCTCATAAGTCAGAGACACACGCCAAGAACAATTCGTTATTCACATGTTGTAATTCAAAGTCTGTTTAATTTTGTTTTTCAATCATGTCTGCACTTACAAATCACCTGTCACCCACACATTACTTAAACCGAAACCTTGAAAAAATTAACATGGCACCATAAATCATGATGGATGCACTAAATGTGAGTAGAATCAGGGATCAGCAGAGAAACATCTAGGGGGAAAAACAGCCCCACTGTACGTCAACACTGACCTGTATGGTCTAAAAGTAGCTTGTACTTGTGAAAATGTGCACTATGCGGTTTGTGTTCAGTAGTACTGAGAAGGCGTCTACATGCAGACAGTAACTCACTCTACTTTACTTGCATGTAATAGATTTTTATTGCTTTAGCGGAGGCAGGCCTCCTCCGAAATCAGAAGACGCCAATACACCTTTATATAATAAAACCTTTAGAGGAGAAGAGCAGAGGCACTGTTTAACATAGCCAGGGCTTGAAATACCACAAAGCTATGCATGCTAGTGCACGTACACTTTGAGCTGTGCACATAATTCTGAGCTCCAAATGCATGGCATGGTGTGTAGGGATGTCACAGTGAGGACCTTTTCCAACTGGTTAATGAACTTGTGACACCGGTGTTGACGATTACACCGCAAACGTACCACAGCTGTGCTTCTTTCTGACTCGCCGGTCAAACTTTTGCTGAGCCGGGAGGAGGCAGAAGTGCCTCGAAGCACTTCCATCTTGGCTTCTGCGTCCATGTTAACTATAAATAACATGTTAAGCAATTGGGCTGCTCAGACCATGGTGGTGCGGTTCTCCGCGGGTGGCTCGCGTTCAGTTTTGTTTGGTCTGTTTTTTCTGCCGCGAGTGAATCTGGAAAGAAAACACACTGATAATAGGGCTGCCCAATTAATCTAATCGCCATTTTGATTGTCACTGCGATTACATAACTGTAAAAATTGTGCGATTTAAGTTAAAACAAGAAAAAAAAGAAAAAGCAAAACGACTGTGGTCAAGCAATGGAATTTGTGTATGTCCACGTACCACCGCATTGTGTAACACCACACGTGTAACACAGACTACCGCAACAACCAGTGTACATACCTTGGTACAGAAAATATGTTGGGCTGCTAACCCTGAGGCATTGACCGTGAGGTTATGTAATGTTGGGTAAAAACCATTGCAATTCTTTCATTTTTTTTAATGCAGAGGACACACTTTGCATTGAATGGTTTAGAAAATAAATACAAAAGACCCTGAGTATAAAATGGACTTTGCAGGTAGCAAAGTTGTTCTTATGCAATTATATTTTTGTTATTGAATTATCTGAAGATCAATTTGCTATCGTATTTGCTAAAATAACAAGTCACAACTCTTCTGCAATATACAATACTATATTCACATTTTTGGTAACCTTGCCTTTATCAGGGTGGAAGAATTATTCCATTGTAAATTGCAATTGAAAATATTGCTATACTATTATAAATTAATGTTTTAGTAGTTTACAATACAAAATAACTATAATTAAATAATATAATTAAATATCAATCTATGATAGAATTTGGTCAGATCTAAGTTACTAACTGTGACCCTGTTACCACAATATGACTACAGCAATATACCCAGGATATTGATATTGATATTAAAACCAGTCAGGTGACAAACGTTTATCTTCCAATACATCTTTCCATGCTCTGAGACCATTTGCGAGATTGAGATGAGAACACTCAGCGGCAGACATGTCAAAGCAAAAACCCATTTTAATAACACTGAAGGCTGAAGTTAAGCTCTTTATTAGCCAACCAACACATTGTCCAGCATTGTGTGAGAATATGTCTGGGGTAGTTTCTCCATTAAAGTGATTTATTAAGTTCTAAGGACATACAATAGGCTACCTACCAAAGAGAAGGGCATGGTTTGGTCAGGACAGGCCAGCTGCTAATGCATCATGTATCTAACGTCATTACGCATTCAAAACATCTTAAAACAAACTTAATGGACTGTGTATAACTGTGTATTCAAACTCTACTATGGCCACGAAAAGCAGCCTGTATGTATTTTTTATTTTTTTTCAAAGAAGCGGACTGAGCTCTCTTCTGTCAGATTTCTAGCTCTCTCACCCAAGCTTTTCACACGGGAAGAGACTGTTGGTAGAAAACAACAGCGCTGTGCAACAGCATGTGCATGTCTCTCTCTGGTTGACTTTTATACATGATAAAAAGTGAGACACCACTCCCCGACCCTCCCCCCCCCCTCACACACATTGACCAACTCTGGCAGACTTGCTCTGTCCTCATCTTCAACCTGAATAAAAGAAAAAAAGTCGTCAAATTTGCAGGTCGCACATGTGCGGGTGTAAAAAACACTCTGCTCTCTCGCCCCTATGAGGGTGAGCAACTGAAACAGTGACAGGATGTCATCACTCAGGCCAACCAAATAAACAACAGCGCGAGTACAGCAGTTTGTCAGACAGAGTGACACACAGTGGCGAAAGCCTCTGCGGCTGATTTACCATGAAAACCCCATAAAATATGACAGCTACAGTAGCTGGGAAAATAGTGTTATGGGCACTGAATTTGCTGATTATCAAAACCAGATAAAAATACATGCCACATTTTGCAATGTGATCAGAGATGCACATTGCAAAATGTGTTATGTATTTCGAATTGTTCATTAGCTCTGTGCGATATCTGTAAAGCTGAACAAACTCACAGTACTAAAAGATTTTATTCTGATCCAAAGACTATAAATCCTAGTGGAAATATTGTGCATGAGAAAGAAGAAAATGTTAGTTTTTCTTTAAAACCATATGAAAAAAATTAGCTTGAGTATTGTCAATCTTATTATTTTACACATGCATTAATACACTTTCCGGGTAAAAAGAAGAAAGTGGCTGGTAAAAAAAAATAGTTGGTGGCTGGTAGATTTTGTAGTCCACCAGCTACATTGGCCGCTGCATTCTGTATTAAAGAAAGATCTTTAGTCTCCTAGGATGGCATTTCACATCTAATGGGAATGACCAATTTACAGTACAAGCCAGAGTCAATCTTAGTAATCACACAAGGATGATCCACCACAACTGGAACTAAGCTTCAGCTGTGTGTCTCAACTGAGAGGTTTCTATTGACGACACAGTCATAGCTGCAGGGCTTGAAATCGAAAAAACATTCAGTAAATGTCCTACTGTGAATTTTCCAACAGGTTTAACGTCTCCCCAGACTTGTTTTGAAATAACGGTGCTGTTTACTTAGAAGTTTATAACCAATATATTTTACAACAATCAAAGTAATGAGCTTAAAACATGATATTTTATAATTCATTCACTTGACAACTACCCGTCTAAAAAAACAACGCAGTTATAAAAGAATAAGAACCTCCTTAGGAAATAAATGTATCATCCAAAAACTCATCTAATGTGTTGTAGCAGCCTGGTAACATAAATAAACTTTGCAACAGTCATCACATCTTGATTTAAGAATTGCTAAATCCTGATTGAAGATAGCTTTTAAGGAAATATGGGAACTAAGGAGGAGGATAACACTTCTGCTACACAAATGTATAATAAAATAATAAATTCACTCAGTGTGTGTGAGTGTGTATGTGTGTGTGTGTGTATGTGCGTGTTGCCCCTTGGGAGCTCCAAAACAGGGCTAATGAAGCTAGGCAGGCCGCTAAATCTCTACAGCAGAATGATTGCTGAGCTCAGTTTAGGAAATCCCCCACTGGTGCATCCAGCAGACCAAGCTGTAAAAACTAAAGAGGGTCAGGACCTACATTAGTGACAAGGCTGAGGGCAAAATCACACACAAAACCGATAAACGTCCACCTTAACCAACATAGTCTATTACTGGCTGCATAATGACTTGCACCTTGCTATGCGCTACGTGAATAACTCATCCAAAGTGACTTTTTATGCTTCAAGTCAACAACAATTAGTCAATTAATCTTTAAAAAAATAATTCAACATTGTTAGTAATGGATTAATAATGTGTCATCTTTTAAGCAAAAATGTCAAAACTTCACTGGTTTCACGATCTCAAACAAATATTTGCAGGTTTGCAGTCTTCAATGAGAGAAATACATTGTACGTGAAGAAGAAGTTTGCAACAAAATAGTAATTTCTTAACAACAACAACAACAACTGAGCCAGAAAAGCACAATGTCACAATATGATAATAATCAAAAAAAAAACAGACATTTCTAGTTTCATATGATATCTTTAATATTTATAAATGGCCAGATCAAGGCATTAGATATATTGGGATACTGTTTCCATCTAACCTGTCAGATTTTATGAAAGTAAATATAAAGCCATCACTTGAAAAATTTAAAGTTAGACTGGAAGGCAGTCCCCCCTTCACCTGTCCGTGTGGGCTAAGGCTAATGTTTTGAAGGAGTGTTGCCCCTAAATTCCATTATATCTTGCAGTTCCTCCCCGTGAATGTTCCTGTGAATATTTTTCAAAAGGTTTGATCAATTATGTAACCTGTTTCTGTGGAATGGGAAGCGTCCAAGAATTCACCTTAAAAAACTTCAACAAAAATGTGATCAGGAGCCTTAGGGATTCCAAACTAACTTTTATACCACTATGCATTTTGTCTACGACACCTGGCACATTGGTATCTCCCCCCAGAACGGGCTCCACCATGGCTCACTTCAAAAGCTCATTACTGCCCTGATTGCCCTTAGACTGCACATCTTACCGCCATGCTTCCCCCTGCTGTGCAGGATCATCCTGTGCTGGAATAAAATTGCAAAAAAACTTTACATTTTGATACATACATACACGTTCATAGTCTCTTAAACCTCCCATTGCTCCACTTGGTGCAGGGATTTTCTCCCCCATTATAGCAAGATATGGAAAGGGTCATGAAGCATCTCTTTATTACTCAATGCTGCTAGAGAAAACAGAGGAGGATAACAGAGGATATAGTTTGCAACTTAAAGAAAATGTCACGCAACCTTTACATTAGACTTATCCAGTTCAAGATACGCCATTGAATGTACTGCACTTCCTGTACAGCTGTACAGGCTTAAGCCTCCTGCTAACCCAGGGTGCTCGAAGTGCTCAGATGATGGCACATTAACCCATATGTGATTATATTTGTTAATATGCCATTCAAGTCAAAGCTTGATAATCCATCAGCCGCGCCATGGTGCACCCCAGCAGCGTGCGTGAAGCGTCTGCTAAAGCGCCAGGGCTGTTTTCACGTGTGCCTCAGGAAGTTCAGACTGCTGGGCAGGAAGTAAATCAGCGAGACTATCCAGTCAATTTACCAAAAGACTCCCCCTAATACGATTTGTGTCTCCTCAACATCACCCTGGACAACAAGTGATTCATCTTGGAGGTTGAAAAACATAATGCAATATCCCAGATCATTTTTAAGGACAACACCAGAAAAGAGAAGGCATGGAGTTTAAGTGCAGAAGTTTGTGTAGTGGAAGTAGGGCTGGGCGACAGGGAGAAAATCAGATATCACAATATTCTGGCCCAAATACCCCGATATCGATACTGCGAGACGCTGAGATGTTCCCGGAGTAGCATGCAGCAGGAACGCAGCACAGATGCGCCTAGTGGAGAATTGGAGTAAGAATGCTATGTGTGTCATGTAGTATGTACTTACATTTAGCCTTAAGACAATGTTGTGTGAATAATATGCTGTCCTCTTTATTAATGCTATAAACTACAGCAGCATTTTGTTGCAACTAATTTGTATGCCAAAGATGACCACTTCCTGGAACCATACAGAATAGTAACTGCTCAAAAGATGTTTACGGTTCACTTAAAAAAAAAGCAGACTCAGCATAACTGCAACATCCGAGCAGTACTGTTTGCTTTGTTTTTAGTAAAACAAGTATTGGGTATGACAGTTAACCAAAGCATTTCTGCAAATCCCAAATTTATATGTTTTTCCTGTTGTCATTGGATGTCACATTGGATTTCTTTAAAGACATTTTGTTTTAAGGAATGTTAATACTGTTTATTGGTCCTAGTCAGTACCTTTCCTTAAAATACAAGCCAATTTGGTGAAAATATAAGTGTTTTTTTTTCGTATTAGCAACAGCAACATAACTTTGCTCAGAGTTTGGCTTCTCAAGGACAATTGAATAGCAGACATTGAAAAAAATAAGCAATACCTTCTGCAATATCGATGTACCAGCCACGTGAAAGGACACACCACTGGCACATCAATCTGCCTTTTTGTGCTTGTTACAGAGCATTCAACAGCTTACTGCACCAAAGTGAAACCCTGCAGCCTGCCTCTCCTGTTCTCTCCTCTTGGGCCAGAGCCCAAAGGCAGCCAAGCACACAAGCCATATTCAAGAGTCTGCGCACACACACACACACACACACACACACACACACACACACACACACACACACACACACCCCACACACACACACACACACAACCACACCACACACACACACACACACACAACAACAACCACCCACACACACACGCTTGCATGCAGAGATTCTGACCCACAACAATTAGCACAAAACACCAATATACACACATTTAAACTGTAACACATTTAGTCAATTCAGCACAGATAACTATCACACGCACGCACACGCACGCTTCAGGGTGTTGTTGGCTGTGGCAACTGCAACAGATGGAACTGCAGCAGCAGCGGGGCAGCTAAGGTGAAAAGGAATCAAACCTCCTGTGTTAATGGCATTAAATATCTACGTAAACCGGCACAAGTCTTTCACCCTGGCCGTTTTAAGGTGGTTCTTTATAAATCCTACAGCATGACCAAGTCTCTAGCAATAATTCAAAATGACAGAGCATGCATAAAACATGACAGGCATTCAGACAGAGGAGAGTAATGGAGTAGAAGCAGAAAAGGAAAAGAGAGAGCAAAATACGTGCCAGTGTAATAAGGTATGCAAAGAATGTTTTCAATGCAGCAGCGGCAGCAGCACTATCAGCCTTACTAACAGCTCTTAGACAGCCAGAGAGATCTGGAGAGGTAGATATGCTACCTCGCGAGCATTATTTGTGACTACGTTAAATTATGCTGCATGCAGATAGTATGGCATTTGATCCCCGGTAGAAACAGACAAGCACGAGCATCCCGACTCTCAATGACAGAGCGTAGTGAGATGAGGCAGGAAGAGAAAGGAGTGAGAGAGAGGAAGAGAGAGAGATAGTAAAGACATAGCCTCAGACCTCGCGAAGCTGCTCTTAAGACACCCACCTTAGTCTGCTTCTGAATCCCAACGCAGTGAGCACAACCAGGGATAAATGCAGAATACTGTAGTTATGATGAAGGACCAGCAACCAATATCCAAGAGATTGAGCAGAGAGAGGAAGAATGATACGAGACTGGCGAATGTGAAATCCTGTGAAGATGTGACTGAGCGAGATGAGCATGTATGTCTGACATGAGAAAGACAGAAATACAAGAAAGACAGGAAAAAAGAGACGCAAGACAGACAGAACAGGGAGAAAGAAAGAAAGAAAGAACGAGATGGAGAGAAGAGAGAATAAATGGGTGAGCTTGGAGAGTCACTGAGCAGAGCAGATGCATTAAAAAGGAAATGCCCCTCCTTCTTACACCCCACAACTCACACCCACACCCACCACACACCACACACACACACACACACACACACACACACACACACACACACACACACACACACACACACACACACACACACACACACAAGTATGGGGGTCACTTACAAATTTCCATTCCACTCCATTATAGACAGAATACCAGCTGATCTGAGTGGGTGGCTGATCTTTAATGCAATATCTACATTGCCCATTATCAAGGTCCATTCAGCTTTCGATTAAGCATGCGTTCAAAGTGAGCTGTAAATGGTGAAAGAGATATAGGGTGGCCCAGAGGAAAGCAAGCAAAAATCATGTATGTTCATTATAAATTTATTGACAAGACACTCCTTTCTCGCACTAGGAGATTTGTGGTTTCTACTGAAAGTGGCTTGAAGTTGATTGGCTGCATAGCAAAATCACACACCTTAGCAAGCTGGCTATAGCTCAGAGGGGAGGGAGGTTCAATTTGTTGCAAAGATCTATGCTATGCAGCTCTACTTAAATCATATTCCCTATTATGACAAAAGGTAAAATTAACATGCACAGTATGTAATCTACACAAGAAATCTGTCAGGATATGGTTTAAGCTCCGACGAGTAGCTCCTTAAATGCTGTAGAGTCCTTGAGCATGGCATAAAATCCCTATCAAGTCCCGGTCTGCTCACTGGCAGTTTTCTTTGCAGAAGGGGGGGGGTCAAGTGAGAGGATTACTTACTATAACTTGTTACACAATACATACTACTGTATATCAAACCAATGCACCCTTCTATGCGTAAGCACCCTGATTCACTCTCCCCATTACAGTTAGAATTATTTTTTAAAGGGAAGGATTTAAGGTACCAATCTTATTTCCTGCCAACTTCCTTTCTCCAGCAATTCAAAAAGGCGCTACAATGTCAGTGAAACTGACCCCACCTTAGTAGTTGCATGAACCAATGGGCCATGAAACCCCGCTCCCAAAAAGCAGGGATTGAAAATCCACTTAATGTTATTGATGTTTAAACAACATTTATGAAACAGACTACCTCACTACTCTAATAGCGTTAAGCTTAGAAGAAAAGGAAAGAAAGAGTGTGTTGGGCAGGAAATAAAGTGAAGATAAATATATGTCATGTTTTTTGGTATTTGTGTCATTATGGTTATTAGCAACCCTAGCTACACCTGGTGCTGCTAGAAGGGAAGTGGTGAAGAGTGAAGGGAATTCCAGATTTGTTCAGAAGTTGGTTTTCAGTAGATTCCTTTGGGCATCAGGTAACTGAACAGGTGGCTGAGCAGGTGGTTGGACACCTTTGAGTGGAACACAGCCCAAGTCGCATCATGTGTCTCTGCCTAGCTTGAGCCAAAGAAATATTTAGCAGTATGGTGTCAGTGTATAGACAAGTGCTTAGGCAAGACAATTGAAGGGTGTAGCAATTTTAAATTTTTCAAGACATTAGAAGCATAGCCAGTCTGAACTTAGATAACTAAGCAGCAAAGAAATGTATCATCTCAAATCACGCGTGAGATTGTATGTAGTGATGATGAGCTGTGCCTGGTTGTTTGCAAACATTTTCAGCAACATGTATGTAAATACGTACGTACAGTATATATATATATATTTTTTTAATTTATTTTTTTATTTTTTTATTTATTTAGAGTGGGAATCACTTACAAATTTCCATTTCACTCAATTATAGACAGAATACCAGCTGATGTGAGTGGTTGGCTGATCTTTCATGCAATAGCTACTTTGCCCATTATCAGCAACCATCCATCCAATGTTCCAAAGGCTAGGTGAAAACGCATCGTGACAATATTCACAGATTCATAACAATACAGTGCACAGTGAGACTTACATAAGGCTCCGTAGAGCAGCTGAACCACAGGTCCGTTGTGAATAAAAAATATTCAATCTATCAGACTCCAAACTCTGCCTGCAGCACCTTTTTATAAAGTTGCGGGATAGCTACCTGTGAGAAATGGGGATGGGATTTGGTAACGTTTATGCAGTTAATTCAGAAGCTTCTTGAAGCATTTTTTTTTATCCACTGTGTGGATTGGCATCATATCTTTGGCCAAATAATACATTATAGCATTTGTGATTTTGGTATGCCTCTTTGAGTTCTTGTCATACTTTGTGCCACTAGCATAAACACTCGCTAGCGAGGCTTGTTTGGCTAGCTCTGACATATTAATTGCAACACGTTTTTTTTGGGATAGTATCACACACTCATGATTCGTTCCGTTTTGTTGTCTCTATCTATTTCTTCTTTTACACTGTCACACACTGTCAAAATATGCACAGCTTACTTGGTACGCTCCATGGGGTTTGTCACGTAGTGGCCCCGTGCGCTGATGTGCACTACTGTGTCCAAGTGGCATGGTAACTGGCCTGATCGTTATAGCGTTTCAAGCTTTAAATCAAACACAACTAAGCCACACAGCCAACGGACGGGACGCAGCGCTCCACAATATAAACCCAATACCGCATACTTCTCGTATCACTTTTGATATAATATTACGCAACGTGTTATTGCAACAACGGTATTAAGTCGATATATCCTGCACCCCTAGGCCTTGCCATCACATCTAGGACTTCTTGTTCTTCTTTACACTGAAAATAGTTCCTAATGACCTTGGCTGTTTGTTTGGGGTTGTCGTACGTCTCCCTGATTGTGTTGCACAATGAATAAGTATCTGCCTGTATTTCTCAGCAGGACACTATTAATCCTGACCAAATCTCCAAATTCCATTTGCGTAAATGCAGCCCCAAACTTGCAAGGAACCTCCACCATGCTTCACTGTTGCCTCCAAAAACTTATTGTACCGCTCTCCAGCCCTTTGGCAAACAAACTGCCTTCTGCTACAGCCAATCTTGCCTTGGCCGACCACAGTGTCTACGATCCTCAACATTGCCCGACTTTTTGCAAGTGTACCGATAAGAATTGATGCTAATTTGAAGGCAAAGGGTAGTAACTAGTGCTGTCAAACGATTAAAATATTTAATCTCATTAATGTCAAAGTTAGCTTGCAATTAATTGCACATTTTTATCTATTTTAATGCTCTTATCAACATGGAAAAGTGGCTCGGCTTGCTTTGTGCAAACGTTGTTTTTTTTAAAACAAAAACAACATTGGCATATAGCCTACTGTAGTGTTCAATTTCACATGTAACATTCTCATTTGGAGCAACTAATCGCTCACAGAATGTAACACTGTCCATCAATAAAAGGGTGAAATAAATACTTTGACGAGGGGGCGGAGAATTGGCATCAGCTGTGTGCTTGGCCATCAAATGGTATTTCAGACCGGACGTGCTGCGATGATA
>NC_045736.1:14751242-14751397 GCF_008692095.1 Etheostoma spectabile
ACGACAAAACACACAGATCACTTTGGTCTTGTCAATGGAACCATTTTGCAACTTTAAATAGTAAACTTTGCATTCAGAATCTTATTGCTATCCATTTCAGCATCTCGCGCTCGCCATCCACTCAAGGCGCGGCGTGCCTGTTGTTTTGTTTCCGG
>NC_045736.1:14751407-14751929 GCF_008692095.1 Etheostoma spectabile
TCCGGTGTGGTGTTGCAGTTTTTCTAATGTTACTAGTTGTTGCAACAGCATGTGGAAAAAAATACAAAGTTTGCCAGGCCAAAAAGAAGAAATACAAAAATTTAAGCCATTAAAATGGGTTTGCGTAACACTGTTAATAACGCATTTAATTGACAGCACTAGTTGGAAAGGCCAAATATTTATGTGATTTAGATTTTTCATTTGTTTGCTCATTTTGCATTTTTTTAAATAATATTTATATTTTTGAAAGCATTCTTAGTTTACAGCATTTTTTTTACACCCGCCTAGGACTTTTGCGCAGTACTGTACAGTATATTAGGGGTGGAACGGTACACAGAAGTCACGGTTCGGTTAATACCTCGGTTCAGTCATCACCGTTCGGTACGAGATTGGTACAATTAAGGAAAAGGCAAAACAAAAACGCAGAAGGCAGTTGTTTTATTGTTTGTCTCAGGCTGTACCACCTAGTGTCGTACAGCCTCTCCCTTAAGCTAGCTGCAACAGCCTGAAGTGTGTAAAGTA
>NC_045736.1:14751939-14752223 GCF_008692095.1 Etheostoma spectabile
TAAACAGTAAACAATAAGTACCCCACATCATCTCCAGATTCCACCTGTAACTTGTAAACAAAATAAGACAAGCAGCTGTAAAACTTAAAATACAGCATCTCTGTTCTCTGCAAAGACAAACTACCTGATAAATGCAATCTTATTACGTCTCCTAGCCGTTTCTCACCGCAGAAAGTTGCTCCCTGCCTGGCTAAAGCTAATATGGTTAGTCTGAAGAAACAAGGAAATATTTTACAAGAAATTCTTCATAGGGAGACCAAAACCCAAATGACTACATCTATAGA
>NC_045736.1:14752233-14752675 GCF_008692095.1 Etheostoma spectabile
TTTATATTATATTACACTGACTCACTTACTGTTTTAATGTTTCCAGATGTTTAATATCAGGACAATGAGCAGACAAAACAGACAAGTTGTCCAATTAGAATGGACCCACCATGGTGACGTTTTTGGTCAACTCGGAAGAAAGCAAACGTTTTGACAATAAACTACATCAACACAACAGTATGTGGAGTTAAACTGGACAAGACCAATAACCTCTGAATAGTTCCACTTGTTGTTAAATTGCAATGTGAGCGGCAGCCAACGGGGGGTGCATTATGTCAGCAGGATAATTTAAAAGGCAACCACGACTACATTGTGTGTCTGCCCTATTTCTGATTCCATGCCGGATGTGATCTTTCTTTTTACTTTGTCAGTAGGGTGTTCAGATTCAGTTTCCTTTAGATCTGTATTAATGGACTTGCCTCACACTGTGTGTGTTGTGTGT
>NC_045736.1:14752685-14782565 GCF_008692095.1 Etheostoma spectabile
TGTGTGTGTTGCACAGCGCCTGAGGGGACAGCTACAGCTTCACTGTTGCGCACCACTGTCCCTGGCCTTTCTCTATGAGCTCAAACTCAGTCACGGCATCCCCAGCTTCTGCTTCAAGCCAGACTATGGCTCCACAGCTCAAGTCGCTCCTCTCCAATTATGACACCAAGCATGGCGGGGCGTCTGCCAGACAGTCTGATGGAGCCACAGCAAGAGACCTTCACCCACATTCACAATAATAACTACACTTTAAGAGTTTCCTAGAGTTGAAGGCAAACCTGTCCATTCAGTCATCCCAAACTAAATACAATAATTTAATGTTGCGTTTTTATGAAATGGCTAAAATGATGACTGTCTGTAACTGGTGGCCAACATAGAAAACAATGGACATGACTAGGAACACCACTTTAATATCCATTGTTTTCATAGTTCTACAGACAACCGTAAACACACTCCCAAACTTCGCCTTCCAAAATGTCCTACCTATGACTCCGTGTTGATACTAAATAGTTGAGGGTTGGCTGTGTGGTACCTATGCTTAATGCCATACGCCTGTAGTCTGTGTGACACTCTGGAGTAGTAGTTTCCCTAGGGTGACTTCTTTAGCCTAGCGGTAGAATATATCCTTTTTTATTGTCATTGCAATATCAACTGGTGCAATATACACATCGCAAAAGGCTGCAACATATCACAATCGAAAGACAGATTTTTGTGTTAGTTGAAAGAAAATATCAGGAGAAAACTGCACCTTAAAATGTAACTGTCAATTCTTTTTAGGGGTGCCTTTTACATCAATTAAATGTTCAATTTGTTTAGTAAAACATTTTTATAAACGATTTCCTTTTGTTAAATTAAATAGTGTTAAATTCAATAAGCAAGTGGTTGTATTTTAGCAGAATACTGAAAGCATCAGAAATGAAGAACTGAGTACTATTAATATACAGAATGTCTACTTAGCGCAAGTAATATCGTTATTGCAATACATAACATAGTTATGGCATATTGGATTTTTTTCCTCATATCGTGCAGCCCTACATAGCGATCAGTTGGCGGAGAATGGAACCAAAACTCACTACTGAACCCATTTGTACCCGTTAGACTACCGACAACGTTCTAACTGACTTTAGCAGTTTAAATAACACACTGAATTGTCCTGATGTTATGACAGACATGTGAACTAACCACAGACAGTTGCCTCGTTAATGGACTCTACAGTTCACAGTACACCACTGCCGTATGAATATAGGGAAAACCCTTTTCTGGACTGGGAGAGGATGCCGTTGGTCTGGCGACCCGCCAGGCTTTTGCAATTATAGGTGAAACACTGCTGGAGCTTTGCCAGACAGTTGCATAAGGGAACGGTGATCCTCCTGTGATCATGCCAGGTGCGTGAGTGTTTGCCCTCCTCAATACCAGCTGGAAGTTTTAAGCAACAACCGAGCCATTAAATTTAACCCGTACCTTCTTCGGGATCTTTAACCTGACTCATCAGAATCGCCTGATTTATTGCTACACACTACTTTTCTAAATGTCTGCAATCATTCAAGGAGATGAGGAGAATTTATTTAACAAGATTGCATTTGTTTTACACCGGGTGGATCCAAGAAAGCTTTCATGCAAGATGCTGAGCCTCACACTGCTACCTCCAACCAGTAGCAGAAACAAATCACACACTACTCATGTAGGGATGTAACGATTACTGGTGTAATGGTAAACCACGGTAGAGATGTTGACGGTAACATTACCCTTTTCATTTAAAATATCCTTATTATCGCAGTGGATTACCACGGTGTGGAAACCCTGTCTTTAATCCGCGTTGAAGTTGCCGCGCTCAGACAGGAGAAGGGGACAGAATGTAGCAGAGGACTTTTTTCTTTATCTTTTTTCTTTTCTTCGTTGAAGTGATATGGGTACCCCCGAACATAAGTTAAAACTATTCTGTAGCTTGTTAATCTGTCATGGTTTTGTTGCCTCGTTATCTTCAATAAGTGTTCTGCTGCGATGTGGAAGTTTAGCCGTGTTACAACGGGACATGTTTTTGGGGAGAGAGAGATAATAGTGTGATAATATTGCTGTTGCTGTGTTTCTCATTGCATAGCAGATTGTTTAATATTACTTGTGCAGCCACGTGTTCATATTCAGGTTGCGTTGGGGCAATTTGGTAGCAAGGTGCAATCGCCAGTAAACAGACCAGCGCTGTGGAGCCACGTGCTTAGCTATTAAAGGTGTAATACACCGTTTGCTCCATTATGGATATATGTGCTGTAATAGATGTGGCTTATTTGTGTTACTGAGCAATATGTTACATTTATGTTAATTATTAGAGAGAAAGGAATGTAATTCTCAGTATTGTTTGTTATATGCTGGTGGCTATATTTTAGTTTAGTTTTGGTAGATAATGTTCATAGTAAGTCAGATGCTTATTAATGTGCATTATTATTTGCTTATATTTCAGAACCACATCCACATGTAATTTCAAATACAACTTCATAGTTAACTTCATGTTCTTACCGGATGCCCTACAGCTGGCCAGTGTTTGTTTCAGTAGCCCGTTTTCAATAGTTTTTACAAGCCTATTGCCTATACATTTGTTATATAATAAACACTTCATGAAACTATTTCAGCTTGTGTAGGCCTATCAGTGCTTTCTGAACATATTGAACACTTTTAAAAATGCCGCGATAATACCCAAAACCTAGATAACTTGGTCACTATAACCTTGAGGTTGAATTTTCATACCGATACATCCCTACACTCATGTGTAATAGACAAAACAGAATAAGCTTGCAAATTATTATCAATCTACATACAACACTTAACACAACAGCTTACATGCAGTTGAATACATATTCAGCCTGATATTGAGTTGATTCTCAGGTCCACTGGGTATTGCTGATGCTGAGGAGAAGGCCATTAGGCTTTTAGTACTACAGTCTCTGCACGGTCTCACTGGAATTGCCAGAAAGAACACAGCAAGTGACAGGCATTAAGTACACAAAATTACAGTCCCAGAGGAATTAGTCTGTAACTTATTGTAAAACACAAAAAGCCACACAATCCTGGATCAGCTCCTGAGTGTAAATCAGTACAGTATTGACTGATGTTTCAGACTGACAACAGAAGAAGGTGATATTGCTATAATTTTGAACTCTTAAAGCTGTGAAAGCCAGGCACTTTATTTTTGGCGTTGCTGGGCAAGAAATCCATAATAATCTTTCAGCATATTGTAATTTAAGTGGTCTGAAAGAAAACTAGACGTCTGCACCTCGTCTTGGCTCTGTATTCAGGCTTCAGAAAATATGTCCATCACAGGAGACTTTGGAGAGTTTGATCACAGGTCCTTTCAGAGAGGGAGAGCATTCCTATTAGCTGTTCTGAGCATGCATTGCCCGTGCGACAGAGCTGCAGGAAAAGATCTCACTCTACTTCAAATCTGGCGGTTTTTTTGCTTTCTTCCCACTGCAGCTTTAATAGTAATACACAGATAATCTAAAAGACATGGAAGGGAAAAGTCTTGGACTAACCTCAGATATCAAATCTGAAGTTCAGTTAAATCTGAAATTTAACCTAGATACAATTTTAACATCATTACATCATTGTACAGTACAATGCAGAAGTCCCACCAGACTGCAGCAATACGCTCAGCAGGATAGGAAAGCAGCAAAAACATATGACACACAAAAGACAACATATGTGTGGATCCCAAGTGGACCATTTTTTCTTGACAGCACAGTGTATGAATGATAACAATTGATCCAGGACTGATAGAACTTCAGCAAACAGTTCACCGTGGGACCGCACAGCATCTGCACTTGTGTGTGCGTATTTGCTTACCTTTAATAACATACAGCAGTCAAGCACTTTGACAGGTTTCCCAGACAACAAACAAGCTGATCAAAGTAATAATCTTCCTGTTTTGGTTTAGGGTCCTATTTTATATGTCAGACGAGACCTTCTTACTTCTGCTAATTGTACCTGACCTAAGGACAAGAGGAATAAAACCGAGAAAGTGTAATTTTCAAGCATTAACTTCGGAATGATTACTTTAATGAAGTCGGTGCTAATACCGATCCATTTATGACCACTACCAATACATAAAACATACTTGTAGATTTATAAAGATTTAAAGCTTGTATGGAGGCCTACTTGTCCCCACAAAAAGCCCTGCGGACATTTTGTCTATGGAAGCACTAATTGCAAGAGCAGTGCAGATAACCTAATAACAGAATTATAAGTGTATCTTTGGACAGCCGAGTTCAACTTTTCTCATTAAGCTTCGCATTTAAAAATGTTCTTGATTATAGTCTAAAGTATCTGTGAAATCACATTGTTAAATTCTCTTCTAAAAATAAACTAACAGAAATGAAGTGTGTACTTTTTGCTGAACAATGTCTCTGGCAAACAAGTCCCCCAGAGTAATTAATTGGGGTTAAATTGTTGCTGAAGACAAATACACTCATAGTGATCAGTTTAAAGTCTAAAGTTCTCTCTTAGTACTTTAGCAATACCAAAATTTAACAGCATCATTTACAAAGTCACTTTTTTCCGTATCAGTTTCATGACTAGATGTGATTCTGTTTCATTATGCTAATGTAGACAGTGAGTGAATATGTTAAAAAATTCAATCAATCAAACTTTCAAGCCCAATTAGGCATAACATGTCTATTTTATTATAGATTAAGTATATTAATCCCTGACTTAATAGTAGTTCCAATTTCTACTATAACCAAGAGCTATAATTCAGATTCTATATTAGGTGAAGTGCCAGAGATTCACAAATCCATCCATTCTTTGCTAATGATATCTGCCTAATCGTTTGAAAATGGTCTTACCTTTCGAAATGCATTTGTCAAAGTGACTCAGGCAAATTCAAATTCAGTGTTTGTTGTCTGCGGGCCAGTGCAAGTGGCGGATCCAATCAGGAGATGCAAAGTGCAGCTCTCTAATTGCATCATTAGCTAAACCAATGACTCAGTCACAGTGACTTCAGCCTTCACCTCCCCCCACCATTCCCTCCTCTGCCCCGTCCAGAAATAGGGAATCAAGCCTCAAGCTCTTTACTGTACAGCTGCTCAAGCAGAATAATTCTAACATGTTATGTGCAACAGCGCAAAATGCTAGCGTTCCAGAAATATCCAACCGAAAAACATAGCATTAATGAGGGTGTGCTATAAACATGTCATCAAGACAATATTTAAGTTTGTCTTCCAGGGAGTGGCAACGGTTAGTACTTCATTTAAAAAAAACAGAAATAAAAACATATCAACTTAAGGCACACAATGTAGTGATGTTGCCTCAACATGACAGGTATTGCCCCATCTGAAAAAATGAAGACTGTCATTGGGCAAACAACTGGCCTTAACATTTTCGCATAGTACCCAGAGGTAACAGTCATTCGCATGCACACATCCATGTTTTTTAAGATTTGGATTTTGATGTGATTTCAACCGTAAACAATGCTAACTTGATGCACTGTAATGGGACAGGGCCTCACAGTCTTGTTTGGCTCACTTGGTTGTACAAATTTTTTTTTTAAAAGCCACGTAGGCCGTATTTCCACCTGGTACAAACATCTGATCTAAGTGATCCGATCACAAATGAACAGCTCTAAGTATATGTGTCCCACCTGGCAGCTAGGGGTGGTTGGAGAAAAAAAAAAATCAATACAGCATAGTATCACAATATTTGCATTGGCAATACTGTATTGATACACAAGTGGCAAGTATTGATCTTTTGTATTATATAGTTATAATATATGTGTTGGTCAGTTTGTTTGCTTGACAATCTCATTTTGCAGCAATAAAATTGAAGTGAGATGAACAAAGAGAAATGTATCTTTTTAGATAAAATGTTGACAAAGTTTCCTTTTGGGGACATGATTTGAAATTACGAAAAATTTGAAGTTGGAAAAAAAGGTTATAAATTGGTGATGTTTCATGAAACTAAGGGGCCATTCACACGGAAACACTTTGGTGTAAACGCACATGTTTTGTATCGTTTTGGCCAGTCGTCCAAACAAATCCTGTAAACGCACTTTTTTGAAACTTGGTCAAAGGGTGAAAGAAATTTGAAAACGCCGCCCTTGCGACTTCGTTCTGACGGTGAAGCCGCACACTTGCGTATCGATTATGTCATCGCAACATCCCTCAACCTCTAGCCTTTGACCTCTTATCCCACGACGACAACTCACAACAACGGCGGACTACATGCTTGTGTTCCTGGTGGAGAAGATATTGAGCCCATCAGGGCTACCAGGGCAAAATATAAAGTCTGTTTGTATACAGCTTGCAAGCTTTATGAGCATGCTTTTCCTCTTCTTCTGTTTGTTGGTGAATTTCTGTAGCAGAAACAGCGCCACCTATGTGCCTGAAATATGAAGTAGCGTGCGGAGTCACTTACAAATGGATTCGTTTCAACCATAGACAGTTAAAGAGATGGACCAACAGATCCCGTTGTTATGGACGGAGACCAGTGAAAGATATTGAAGCACTTTCCCGGTGAGTGCGGAGCATTACTGCGCAGCCTCCAACTGAGCTTGACGACGTAGATGTGACGTGAGCAACCTGTCTGAAAGTTGTATGTATTCTGGTAGCTGTGCAAAGAGAAATCTCAATCATTCCCAATCAGCAGAGACAAAGAGCGTATATGTTAGGAGACAACACAGGCATAGGCATAGGCCAATTATTGCTAATGGCTTGGTAGCATCAAAATGGCGCCATAGGGAGCTTCGCTTAGAAAGGAGAGGCTTACCCCCTTAGTTTTGACGCAAATTTTCTCAGAACGATGCCAGGGAAGATTGAGGGGGGGGGAATGTTTTGGTTTGTGTGGACATGGCCTAAAAATAAGGATATTGTCTACCAGCGGCTGCTTTTTCCAGGAAAACTACGGGCCATGGGGCTCCAAACAGCCAGGGACATAAGAGGAGGCAGCACAGGAAAAAAAAACTAGACAGATCCAAAACACACGATTCACTCTTAGTGGTTTTTGTAAAATGAGAAAAATACTTTGAATGAGTATGTGGTTCCGCTCACAGTTGAGTAGGTGTATATATACACTGCTAAAAGAATTTGGTCATGTGGCCTAAATCATTTACGAATGTGGTCAGAGTGATTGAATCTCAGTGTGTCTTGAATGCATTCCCACCTCTACTTAGAGCTATCCACTTGATCACTCAGATTAGATTTCATACCAGGTGGAAATGGGATTTTGAGTTGCCCTTCTTATTTAAGAAAAACCTTGACATGCTGAGGTTCTGCATGCATGACTAAGAGGTGGTTTCCCAGCAAATGAAAATGCAGTCTACCAGAAAAGAACTTTCTCGCGTTTCCTGTCTCTGTAACGAGAAAGAAGTGATGGTAACACCTCTGGCATTTCCTGTTATAAGGGCTCAAACGCAAAAGAGAGCGCAATCTCAACGGGTCTAGTGTCAATGAAGATATCCCAAGCCAATTGCTATGCTCTACTTAATGAATGAGAAACACGACTGTCCATGTCTTATGAGAATAAGTCATTGAAATAACGACAGCAACGTGACACTTGACACGCATCATGAAATTTCATGTGGTCGGGTTGTTAATTGCATTGCATGCACAAAAGATCTTCCTAATTTTGGTATTTAGTTAGTTTAGACAGCGCTTTTTCTCGTTGTCACGGTGATGTCTCTAATTGATGGAGTAAATAACCTGGCCTCTGCCGCACTGTGTTAGTCACAGTGAGTGTATGCAGCACAGCCTGACTGCTGCTTCTGATGATGATGAGAGCTTCTGCAACTGACGTCTCCACATTGGTTACATATGCGGACAATCTCTCAACGTTTAAGATACGATGTTCCAAGTGATTTTACGAGTGTGTACTCTGTCCTAAACGCGTATTTTAACTGTGATTATGTAAACGTTACCTGAGGCTAACATTAGTATATTTGATTTGAGACGTTGATGCCAATCCATTATGCCATTGATTGCTGCGAAGTTGAGGCTCAGGCTCACAACTCAGCACAATCAGCAAGCTAATCACAGCCAACAAAACAATTCCTAATAATGTAACTTGTATGTGTGTAGCTGTCATTCCAGGTGCAATGTTATGTTATTTTCGACACAGTCAGTAGCTAGCTAGTTACCGTGATTTACGTCGCGTTAACTGTTCTGCCAAAATAAATTAGCAGACAAACGCTATTAAAGCCATTTCGGAATAACATTACCGTTAGTAGAGTGAAGATAACCCGCACAACCCTCTGTCACTGGAGAAAGCAGAAAATGCTCTTACCTTCGCCGAAATTCTTCTCCTTTTTCACTGTGAAAGAACCTCTGGATTTTGTTGCTTTGACACAACTACCACGCGCTGTACCAGAGCCCCGCCCTACTGGCTGCGGGCGAGCTGCCGTTCGTCAGTTAGAATCCAACTGCAGCCGGGGCTTAGCTTCTCATTGGCCAGACCACATGTCAATCTTTTCGGATTCTGCTTCCCGCGTTTGGGCTCTTACATCCATGGTTCTAGCACTGAATGTTACTAAACTCTGCTGCCGGGGCAATCGCGGCCATACAGATTCCACCAGCCGCGACACAGCGTCCCAGAAGCGGCTAGAAAAAAGAAGGAAACCGCGGCGCATCTGTACCTGGTGGAATACGCCGGTGAGTACCGCTCACAATACATTACATGATCCAGCCTGTATTTAGGTCTCAACAATTGCCGACATGTGAAACAAGTCAGTGACCTCCGGTTTATAATAATACGTGGAATAAGACATACAGTTTTATCACATTAATTTGTAATGTCAAGTGAAACAAAAGACGCCAGAAATAATGAGCCACTTGTTGAAAAACTACAATGCGACAAAATCAATTTAATTTCTTTTGGAAAGCATGTGAATCCATATCTTATTTCTTTAATAAAAAACAAAAACAAAAGGGTGCCATTCATTGTCAACCAAGAAAGACAATAACCTGTCAGAACAGAAACATTATGGCATCCCCCCCCCGGAGAAGGATTTTTCACTTGACTTTGACTCTTTGTGCCAGCTACATTGGATTAGCTGTCTCAGTAGTGCAATTCTTGGATTGAGGGAGGTGCTGCTTTCAGGATGTAAGTGAACAGGCCACAGTCAGTCTTTCATAACGAGAGGAGCCTTGACTTGAGCTGCAACCTCAGCCCCCATAAGTTCCTCTACAATCGTTAAGGCAAACTCGAAACTGGTTCCTGGCCCACGGCTGGTGATGTAATGTCCATCCTTCTGTACTCGAGCTTCTGAATATTTATAGTGGTCTAAAAAAAGACAAAGAGCAATACCATAAGGATGATCACAGTATGAAAGCTTTAAGATAGAGATTGGAAGCCACACCAGAATCACACTGGACTATAAACACTTAGGTACAGATAATCTATCACCATTTTAACTGACCCAGTTCTAGTATGGTATGCCAAATTCCTGCATCTGCTTTCACCTGGGTGGTGTGCTCTACTCTACTGCATAGTGACATTATATTCCAGTGGCATTAAAGAGCTAGAACAGCACCATCTACTGCCTTTTACAAATAATTACAAGTCCTCCTGTTCTGAGAGCTTCAAATGTTAGTCAATAGCTGTACATTTATCACATTTATCACACGTTTCCACACGTTTGTTTGCATGAAGTTGTTGTTTTTTTTTTACCTCCAGCCATCATCTTCTCCTTCATGGCAGGATGTGTAGTGACTGTGCTGCCGTACCCGATGCCATGTGCCAGAAGAGCAGTGGGACCTGCAGAAGAGCAAAGTTGTTTAAGTTTCATTTAACGGCTTCTTGTGATAATGTGACACTTGTTCTTTTGCTTGTGTAAATCCAGTTTATGCAATTTAAAAACGGATTAAAATAGATGTAAATATATCCTGAAATCATTTTCCTCTAGCTCAACACTCAATCAAAATACAGAAAATGCTGCATTAGGAATTGCAGTTAGTAAACATTATGTTCTAAAAGGTGTCCTCAACAGCGCCATTGTTTCTAAAAAATACACATACAGTTTCAGCCTCTCTCAAAGACTGCACACCCACATTTGAGTGAGAGAGAGGAGTGAGGAGAGAGCCCGAGGGAGAGAGAGAGAGAGAGGGGACTGAGGGCGACGAAATGACGGAGGAGAGGAGAGCAGGATGGGGAGGAGAGAGAGGAGAGCGAGGAGTGAGAGAGGAAGAGTATGCGAGAGACGGACGAGAGGAGAAGACGGTTGTACAGAGAGAGATAGCGAGAAGAGGGGCGAGAGAGAGAGAGAGAGAGAGAGGAGAGAGGAGAGGAGAGATGGGGAGAGAGAGAGAGAGAGAGAGAGAGGGAGGAGAGAGAGAGGGGGAGGAGAGGAGAGAGAGAGAGAGAGAGAGAGAGAGAGAGAGAGAGAGAGAGAGAGAGAGAGAGGAGAGAGAGAGGGAGGAGAGAGAGAGAGAGAGAGAGAGAGGGGAGAGAGGAGGCGAGAGATGGAGAGAGAGAGAGAGAGAGAGAAGAGAGAGGAGAGACGAGAGGAGAGGAAGGAGGAGAGAGAGAGAGGAGAGCGAGGAGAGGAGGAGGAGAGAGAGAGGAGGAAGAGCGAGAGGAGAGGAGAGAGACGCGGGGAGAGAGAGAGCGATGAACGGAGAGACGAGGAGAGAGCGCAGAGGAGAGGACGAGAAGCGGAGAGAGGAGGAGAGCGAGGGATGAGAGAGAGAGAGGTAAGGAGAGAGAGGAGAGAGGAGAGAGAGAGAGGTGGAGAGGCCGAGGGAGAGGAGAGAAGAGAAGAGGAGAGGAGGAGAAGGAGGAGAGGAGAGAGTTGTGAGAGCGAGAGAGAAGGAGAGAGAGGGAGGGCGTGGGGGGGGACCTTTGGTGGGGAGGCGGGGGGACGTGGGGCCGTGGGTGTGGCGTGGGTCCGTGGGGCAAGGGTGGAGCGGGACTGGTGCCGTGGGTGGTGAGGTGCGGCCGTGGCCCGACCGTGGGAAGAGCTTATGTGCGGGCCTGGGGTGGTGAGATGACGAGAGGACTCATTTTTGGTTTGTTTTTTTTTTTCCACAGAGGAGCGCCTCAGCGCCGCCCGCCTCTCGCGGTCGCCAGAACCTCCCTCCAGCTCGGCAAGATCGCCGGCCGGACACTCCGCTCGAGAGCGGAGGCGTTGGAGATGGTCACCGAAGGAGAGGAGGGTTTTTGGCTTCGGAGGGCCGTCTTTATCCGAAATGGATAAAGGGTGGTTGAGAGAGTGCGATGAGAGAGAGCGAGACGATCGAGATGGGGGGCTGGCCGGGAGACGAACATCCCTGAGGACTGCTGCTGCATTAACTTTGGCAACGTCCTACCACTGCAGTGAGCTCATCCAAAAACTTAAAAAGTTAATAAATAGAAAGTTATTGATTATGCTCCTTGGCTGCCTTCCAATGCAGTCTAAAGATTACACTTTCCCCTGGCAGAACAGCAGACTGCCAGTTAAAGCCAGGCTACTCCTGTTACACCAAGTCCCCACCCAGAGGACGACGCCAGTCTGGGAGAGAGAGAGAGAGAGAGAGAGAGAGAGACCTGAGAACCAGAGTCAGACAGAGAGGCAGACGTGGAGAGAAGGGCGATGATGGCCGTCTTTCTATCCTCTGAGGAATCCTTAAAAATTATGTATGCATGTAATAAATATTAGCTTAGAAAAAAAATATATACAATGGTAGATTTACCCTGCTAGTGTTTTTTTTTTTTAACATACACATTGTTTTCAATCAAATCCTTTTTGAACTGACTTTTTTTTCCACATGTCGAGATATCATTTTCATGTTAGGGCAGAATAATAAGTCTCGCAACTGTCCCTCTTGCTGGCAGGTTCATTAAACTGTATATTCCTGTGAGGATTTCAGTCATTTTCTAGGACACCCTTCAATCCACTTTGCTGCATTGGCCCCTGTCCCTATTCAAAATGTCCTTCCAGTGTCCTTTCATGCACACGGACACTGTCAAATAAAATGTCAGTGCTTGTAGGTTCACTCAGGGACAGTTATTAATCAAACCCTCTCTTTCATTCCAAGTGCCAAAAAAGGGGTCAGACATGACAGTATATTAAAAAAGCAGGTTTGTTAATATTTGTTAACTGTAATATTTTTCAAAATGTGTTTAGGGTATGTGCTAAACTCTTCCAAGAGCACATCCAGTTACTAAAATACCAAAATCTGAATCCATTGCCATGTGCATATAAGAACTACACATATTTTCTGTCCAAGATTCTCTCTATCCAAATCCCATTTACAGGCGCAACATTAGCTTAGTAGGTTTTAAACCACAGTATCATACATTTATTTTTGTTCCTAGTTAAACATGTTCGCAGACCTCATGATCGCATGGTTTATTATTTATATCACTGGATTGTCAAACTTTTGGAATCATAATCTGTTTTCTGTTAAACAGTTAAAACTAAGTAATTTACACACACACACACACACACACACGCACACGCACACGTTTGATTTGATATGGAGAATGACTGAGTACATGTATTGCTCTATTACTGCAAGCATCAGAATAAACTGCACTGTATAGGTTGGGTAATATAAATCAATTTAAAGGAAAGCACCAACATGATGGTCACATTTGAGGTCATGATATTTTTAAACTTGTCACTCTCACTTTTGCTTTGCAGGTTAGGGTTATATAAACGCACACTTGTCACCTGGTACCAATGCAGAGGTGACAAGTGTGTGTGTGTGTGTGTGTGAGAGAATTTTCTTTGGAAATGGATTTTCGGGTTAATTAATTCCCTGCACCACAAAGGAGGTAAAGCAAGTGGTGAGTGTGTTGCCAATGCTTTCTATTCCTATTTAAACCTTAACCCATAGAAAAGGCAAAACTATTATAGGCTGGCACTGTAGATTTATAACTTTGGTTTGTTTTCATAACCTGTACCTGCACAGATGGCTGCAATGAGGCCTTTTCTGCCATCTTGATCCTTCAGCACCTCCTTCACAGCAGGAGACTGCAAGAGAGCATGGAAACCAGATGCACATTGAGTCATTTGCAGGCCATGTCATTGTACAGAGTATATGATGACTGTGGTATAATCATGGGAACAAACTGGCAATGTTTAAAAAACGTCAAAAATAACCCGTCATGGTTTTAATACAACCACATTTATTAATCAAAATCGGGAGCAATATTTTGAACTTAACATTGTTGTTTTTCTTTTAAAAGGCAAATTTCACAGTTCTGTGTTTTTTTACTGTTGATTTATTTAACCTTTCCCACTGTTTAAGTTCAATAATTGCAACATCTTTCCAGAATTCAACAAGTAATCAAGTTTTTTTTCCATGTGCAAAACTCAAACTGCAGTCTGCACAGCAGCAGTTCACGTGGACTAAACTCTAGTTCATTTTTCATTGCTTGAACACAGTTTTCAAAACTCTACACACTTAGCCCCTGGCTTTAACCACAACCTGCACAACACTGTGGATTTACAGCCCTTTGTTAAAATGCTAACACACCGCGGTCAGAACTGTTAACCACGCATTCAAAACAGTCTGGTGCCTATCAAACACTGCTGATTGCAATTTCAGCTGAAAACCTAAGCAGGTGTCTTGTTTTATACTTGTTAGTGAACATATACAGTATTTACATAAAGAAAGCTCAGAACGCCTTTTTTAAACAATCACCAAATGAGAATTACAGTAAACAATAATACACTATTGTTTGAGAGAAACAGGTAAAAGAGCAAAGATACCAATATACCCCGGTAAGACGTCTGAGGTTACATACACAGGTAAAAAAAAAAAAAAATGTATCTTTACAGTAGCAAAACTATCTTCTTACTATTTTTCAGAAAGTAATGGAGGTGAAAGCAATGGAAACGCCACATTTATTGGATTCATTCATTAGAGATGATGCAGACATCCAATGTGATGAAGAAAACTTGCTGCATGATGCTGGAGAGAGGCAGGATTAGTCACACTATTCATTGTTACTGTTATGCACCTTTAGTTGTTTTTTTTCCCCCCATAATTCCATAAATTACTAGAGAGAAAAAAATATATTGAAGCAAACTGCTGATTTTCAATCCTTCTTGTTTACCTTACATAAAAATTGGTATATTGTAAAATCTATAACTTTTCTTTAAAGAAACTATTGAGTAGTGTGAAGTCACTCAAAGTGTAAAGATGAGAAAGTTAGTATTTCCTGTATTGGTGTTTGATGCTAGTGTTTTTACTCTCGGTGTGTTCTGAGAATGTGTTACCTCAGTGAGGATTGGGTTTGCTGCACTGAGCCTGTTTTGATATGCGTGTTAAGAGTTGTGTTGCTTGGAATGAGTTTTGCAGGAGATGTGAACGGTTTAGCTCAGGTGACCGTTGGTAATGAAGAGTTTAGAGTTAGAGTTTTGCACATGTGGCTTCAGTTGTGCCCTGTGTCGTTTGATTTTCATATTGACCAAAATAATCGTGATTATATATTTTTTTCCCCATAATCGAGCAGCCCTAATGTCAACCCTGTAGCACAGAGGGATAGAGAATAATAGAGTCGATCAATTTCATCAATCAATGCTAGGAAGGCCCTCAAGTTAAAAGCCATCAAAACACATTTTCTCAATCTGATTCTTACTATGATGAATGGTGTCCTATTAATACAAAACCTTCCCCCAAAGTTGGTACAGTTTTTGTTGTTTCACATAAATATTTCTGTATTTCTCTGGGCTCTTTTCACTTGTTTAAAGTGGGAAGATTTTGAAGAGCCATCCTTTCTGAGTCCAGATTTTAGCTCCACTTAAGACAATTGTGATGAGTTTAAAGAAATGAAAACAAGGAGTGTTTATTTTTATTCTATCCTACGATGTATGTGTGGAGGAGCCAAACCTTACTCTACAGCACTGTGCCGGTACGTCTGGCAATATGAGACAACATACTCCCATGAACCAATCAGCATTTAGCCAAATTGGAATCATAATCTGTTTTCTGTCAATCACATCTGATCAAACCACACCCACAGAGTCTTGAAGAGGCAGGTGAGCTGGGTTTTTGAATGTTACAACATTAACAAGTTAAATAGTTAAAACTAAGTAATTTTCATGATATTGTTTGCAAGTATATATATATATATATATATATATATTTATTTACACATACATACATACATACATACATACATACATAGGGTTGCAGGCATGACATTTCTTTCTGCTTCCAAATGGGGACATTAAGACAGATAAAAGCTTGAGAATCACTGAGCTAGTCTATGGGCCTGCTAACAAGCAGGGCTTACATGCACATGCATAAAGTTTTTTCCAACAGTCACGTGATATGCGTTTTCAGACGTGTTTAGATGGACAGAGATCATCTTGATGCAGAGCCTAAACGCTTGAGTGGACAAAGATAGTCTTTGTTTCAAAACCCTGTTTGAAAATGAAAACATAGTAGTGTGGATGTAGCCTAAACCATTTACAGGCTGTCAAGAGTATTTCTCACCTCTGCCAGATTCTGGGCCCCTGGCATTCCTCCTGGCAGAAGCACCACATCGTACGGGCCCTGGGTGACAAACCGTTAAAGATAAAGTCAAACAAGGTTTGATATTGTAGCATCCTTTTAAGTATCAGAAACAGGTTTATTGCCAGGTAGGTTTGCACAAAGAATTTCTCTTAATGTTTTGGTGCATATAACCATAAATACATTGCAAAAGGTCAAGAGATAATGTAAAATTCTGAACAATTTTGTGCAGGACTGTGCAAAATGTTGTCCAAGGAATGTGCAAAATGTCACAAAGTCCAATTCAACATTCGAAATATAAATTACAAAAATACTAAATATGTAAGTAGATAGATGCTGAGCCCAACCTGTGTGCTGGCCTCCTCCAGGCTACAATCAGGACAGATGACGACGTTTCTGCTGCACTGTACTGGCTCTTTGCCAGTCAGTCCTGCAACTGTCACTGCGATCTAAAGGTTTGAGAAGGTAATGTGAAAAGTACAGCATTAGCATAATAGGCACGACATGGCTCAACGAATGCACATTGCTGAGATAATAAAGCTCATGTCTTCCGTTATATCCACCATCTGTTTTTGCGAGGGCCATGTCTTTTAACGGTAAGGACAATATGAATTTCTTAAGACGGCGAAGGCATGACCCGCCCTACTCTCCCTCTGAATGGCTACTAGTCGTTACCTTCGTTGATTGGATTGGTCAAGTTTAGACACAGAGTTGGGGTAACAAAACAAGGGTAAGCCAATCAGAGGCAGAGTAGGGCGGGCCATACCTTCGCCATCCTAGGAAAGGAAATATCCAGAACTATCCAACAGGAACTTAGCACCGAGCTAGGCTGTTTAAAGAAATAAATAAAGCCCGAGCATTTCCTCCCTATCCTTGAATGTATAGCTAGTTGGTGTAGTCTGACCATGTGGCTGGAGATAGGTCAGGGGCAATGCGAGACTAGCTAGTATTGCTGATGGATGGGGACTTTAATTTTGAAGGCTATCAAATGGCGGAGAAGTGCAATGTCGTTGGACTTTGACATTTAACTTGGCCTCTGTCTGCACTCGCTTTAAAAGGTTGTGAGTGCGTTAACAGTTAAATAGCTTAGCTATACAATTCTTGCAAACTCAAAACTATGAACGAACAAATAGCGTTAGTACGGTTTGTTAAAGTATTGCTCCTGTTAGCTAGCAGACAAATACTGCTTATTGCTCAGCTCGTTGGTCAGCTAGCTGGCTAAACTAACGTTAAGTTAATCAGTGGCATTATTAGCTAGATAGCTAACGTTACTGCTAGCATAGCTACAACATGAAAACAAACCCCAGCTCTACGCATGATGTCCACAGGAATAACAGTTTCCATCTCCTCTGCACCTTTAGACAGGATCACTAATGCCCGCTTGCCTGCCATGATTAGCTTGCAGAAATGCTACTGTCAAGTGCAAAGGCACTAACGTTAACTTCAGTGTGTAACTTCCAGCAGCAGCAGCAACTGGCATGCTCTGCAATGAGATTCTGACGAGGAGGGTTGCCAGGCCGCCTCCCTCTATCCACCTTTTAAAGACAATGCAGGGGTATATGGAGCACTCCGCAGCGCAGCTGTCTGGCAATGCGAGACTAATGGAGCACCGTCTTTGAAAGGGGGATAGCCACAAATAACAGCACACATGTCGGTCAAGTATGACCCCCGGTTTTATAGATCCACGATGACCCCATTTATCATATGATGACCCTTTACCTTAAAGGCTTAAACCAATGTATGAATCAAAGAGACGTTAACCGTAAAACTAATACAAATAACTTACACCTGCAAAAACAAAAGCATTATGCTTCTGTCCTCTGCAGGGAAACAAGGCCTGCTGTAAACTCAACCATCCAGCTCAAATTGTCAGTTTATGGCTGCAGTATTATTTATTTTGGTTGTTTTTCGATTGTACAACAACTACGAATAAACATTGTGGTCTACTTTATGTGTGTGTAATGAATTTGAGGACAAATGTATGGCCATCAGATTACTGTAGGCAGCCTGTCCTCATGGTCGTTAAATGGACTCATACTGACCAACAACACCAACTTATTTAAAAATGGCTAAACTTGTTGAGTAGATGCTTTCCAGGTGAGGCGGATTTGAATTCACAGTATGTCATTGACAGAAATAAGAATAATGAAAAATGTTTTTGTGTAAACTTGACTCGTCAATTTCAGTGCACAATAAACCATTAGCAAGAGACATCAGAATTAAAATGTTATATCTTAACCAATGTTAATATACAGTATGTGCACATGCAAGCTTCCACTAGCCTGCTATAGCCTACTCATGTTTCTGAAACTGTGTCATTTTTGGTAGGCTAGGTTCCCTCTGCAACACTTGAAATGCAACAACACCTCTGTAACTTATTCTCCTATTGTAAATAAATTATTTTCTGTGTGAGCAATACATTCATCACAACTTTATGACCTCCCGGTAATGCAAACTTAGTAATGCAGTGGACTCAAGCATTATAAAGAAAACAGCAGGTGTGGTAAAAACACTGCTTTTTTTCCAAAGTGGGTACTAGAATCAGCATAAACTGAAAGTTACATGTAGCCACTTTAAAGTTAGTACATCAGTCCTGCATTGCCAGACCTTCCAAGGAGGGTATGGCTCGTACACACAACATTCAGGAGTGGGAGAACAATGTGATCTGGTTTATTGGCATGTCTTTAAACCAATCACAATCGTCTTGAGCGGTGCTTAGCGCCAGACAGAGCCCCGGTGCCTCTGCAAAAAAGCCTCGGGATGGTACTTGTCTTGGTGGAATAATATACAGTCGATGGGTGGAACATGTGTACGTTCATAAGTTGTTTTAGTGTGCAACAGAAAACTCCGATTGGACACATAGTCAAATAGCTGTCTGGATTTACCCTGCAGAGATCTGAGGAGCGGTAAACCAAAGTCTTCATAAATCAACAGGAGTTTAAAATTCCAACACAAAGAAGGTAACCGACATCCGGCCGTAAAGCGTGACATCCAGCAGACCAATCCCGAAACTGGAACGTCACGGATATAGACTAGCACAACCTTAAACATTTACTACAGTGAAAGAAACGCAATGTACACATTAATGCAGTAGCAATTTGAATCCAAAAACATCATATACAAAGTGAAAACACTGACAGGGAACATTTTACTGCACAATGAGTAGTACATTATGTAGTACATTATGTACATTATTATGCTGATAATACTGAGATAGTTCAGCTACAAACAGGCATCAAAGCAAAGAATTTATAATGGCCTTTTAACATCTGACACCACATACTTTCTTCCAGTAGGTGGAGGCATTAACCCAAGATTCTGGAAAGGATGTTAAGGGAAAGTTTGAGAAAGAAGTTTACATTAAAACATTATTGTTCAGAATCACCACCTTCTGGAATCCGCAGAAAAAATGTTACTTGGACATTATGGAGACAACACCACAAAAGCTTTTGTTGAAGAAATCCATGTACTGGTTAATTCCAGTTAGTTTAAAGCTTATCATCAGCTGCAAAGTGCAAATTAAAGAGCTAATTCAGCAACAACACTATGCAGCAGGTCATCGAGTTCACCAAGTTCTTCAAGATCTGTCTGAGAACTTCTGCATCAAACTCCTAAGACACTTAGGGAATCATATGCCAGGGTAAATCCTAGACTTAATGTCTGGGGCTTTAGCGTGCAGACACCCATACTAGTTAATGTGCCTCTGTGCATTCTGCTGCTGAGATTCACTTTCATATTTGTGCGACAAACTAGAGCCCAGTGAAATGGCAGATTAGACAAAAGCGTAGGGGGTGCTGGCAGCAGGTTGTTTATTGCGTGCCTGTGAGTGAATCCAAGAGGCAGCGGTGATTACCAGCATATGCAGCTGGGGATCAACTGCACCAGACCCGCAGTGGCACACAAGCTCATTTCCATACATTAATTAACTTATGTACATTTACTAATTCCTTTCAGTATGCAATCATAAAGTGCACAGTCACACTGAGGAAATATTTCAAATGACAGTGGTAAGTGTGAAAAGTAATATCCTATATTTTTATTATTGTCAACAAATCCCCTGACAAGACCAACACCATCAATACATTGATCTGACTAACACATATTGTCTTTGAAGCCAAAGCCTAATGTGACATTTGTTGTCCAAAGACTATTAAAAACACATGAACATAAGCCACATTGTTGCACTGGATTTATGTGTTACTAAAAACACGGGCACGTTAATTAAGTCATTCAGTCTCACATACACCGCCCTGCTGCTATGAATATTCACTAGCACATATTAATCCTTGGCTAAAAAGTAGTCCCCAACAAATCCACTGTTTTTTTCTGTTTAAGTAACATTTGCCAACAATCAAAGCTCCCAACTCTTTAACCCTTGTGTTGTCTTCCCGTCCAAATTGAAAATCAACCCTTTTGATGATACTTTTTATCGATGTTTTGTAACTTTTTCTTATGTTTTTGTAACAGTTTTGATGATTTTTTTTCAATGTTTGTGACTTTTTAGTTAAAAATAACATTGATATAGGAAAACATCTCTATTTGACCCGAGGACAACATAAGGGTAAAGGAAATGACCAAGTCTTTTTTTTTTTTTTTAAATGAAACCATACACATTTCTGGCCTGTTTTTAAACCTTTTCACCTTCAGTAGGAAACAGTGGGCTTGGGGATGAGGGTAGGACATTTTGAAAGTATTGAGGAACAACATTTTGATTTTAGTTTCTTAAATATTTAACAATGCCAAACATTTCTTTTAAAAAGTCTCAAACACTGCTTTGGAAAACAGTTAGCTGTTAAAGCATGCATAGTATGCGTGTGAGAAAAATATACAAACTGTCATGGGCTGTGAGTGTGATATGGAAATGATCATTTAGTGTGTATATTGTAGACGTGGTACAGAATAGTTGTGTATGTTCTTCTGGAGATTGGCCTGTTGAGTAAAAGGGTGCACATTAGTGGATTCCTTAGCGTAATATTATTCCTCTCGTGCCCCCTCATGCCTTCACCACCCGGCCTTGCTCTGCTTTATCTGGCCCTTCACAGAGGTCTGCTTGAAAACCTGAAGGGCTTCTGGAATCAAACCTCGGGGGAGATGAGAATACAGGGAAAAAAAATGCATAAGACGGGGACAGAGGAAAAAGAAAATCCTTAAACTGAAATGAGGGAATTCCACAAATTACCGTTTGTCACAAAGTAATCCTGTTACTATTGCAAAGAATATGAAACGGTGTAAACATGGAAATAAACTGCTAATATGGATGTATCTTACATGCAGAGGCTCTGTTTAGTTGAGATATACAGCTGCAAACCCTGTTTCAGATCCCCAGTAAGGAATAGTGCCACAAAATTAAAAAGTGGTTAAAGAAACATTGCTTCTACAGAGAAAGATTAAAATGTTCAGATGTTTTTATTTATTTATTCTTTTGCGTTATGCTACGTTTCAACTCATTCTGGTCCAACACTTTGCCAACCGGTTACTCTTTCCCAGTGATCTAATGGCGGCATTCAGGACTTACATCGCTGCAGTCAGAAAGCTGATGAATATTTAGAAGGATTTTATCTTCCCATCTGTGCCCAGGCTTTATCTTGAGTCTGTTTCACACATTGTAAGGCACTGAGCGCATGGAATGAGTGACAAGCATATAATCTTGATTGCATCTTGATGCTATTACCTTATGCTGCCAAGTGCTCAGGTGACAGCTGGGGGACGGGGAGGAGATCTGGAGGAAAAGGTGACATTGAATTCTTTGCACCTGTGTCCCTGTGTCGGCAGTCAGCAGCCTGATACAGACACAAGATGGCGCCAGTTGAGTAGGATGGTTAAAACAAAAGCAAGGCCAGTGTTTGCAAATATTTTCAACAATAATCTCTAGAAACGATAAAAAGAAAATAATACAAAACAAAGGTGGACTTTGTAAAGCCAAAACAAAGACAATCACTTCTCGTCTTTGTCAAATCACCAAACATTTTCAGACGCAAAGCATTGCTAAATATGTTGCTAACTAAACAGATAAACTGAACAAAGATATGATCAGATGTACATTACATCTCAACATCCATTAAACAATGTGTGTTAAATACTTTAGAGTTATTTAAATGATGATCCTATATATTCAACGTATGACAAATTGTTTACAGCTGCAGAGTATTACAAATGAATGCGTTGTTTAAATTATTGAGTATGTTTGACATGGACCAAAATTGCCTCCCAGTCATTTCTGGTTGCAATAATCTGCCTATCCTCAAATTATACCCCCACCGTAATATTTCATGTGGGGTGCAAAAGTGACTCTCCTTTTCTTTATTCTCTGTCTCAGTGAGTATCTGTTTTGCTCTCAGCTTGCCTGTATTAGCGCCTTAATGTTGTACAGCATATCTTCAAACAGGAATGCTGATGCTACTGGCCCTGCAGCAGTGCCCCGGCCTGCTCCTCCTCACAGAGGGCAATAAAGACACAAGGAGGATTAGTGTTGTGTGCCTAACAAAGTGGTTGCCAGAGAGTGAGAGGGCCATGCCCATGGGCTCAACCGCAGCCCTGCTCAGCTCCACTCAGCTCCACTCGGCTCTGTCGAAGGTCCCCCCCCTGGTTGGGCTTCCCTAAGGTCCGCTCTCTCTCAGGGAGCTCTGTGGATGTGTGATAGACTCTGAGTGGGTGAATTCATGTTGATGCTAAAGAGGCAGAGGACACAGACAGATAATCCACGGCTTAAGCAGTGCTGTAGTAACTTTCCCCCTTTAAACAAGGGAACACATTTGCAAATGGCAAACAGTTAAATTTAATTCAATCACATACTCCTGCTGTGCGTATTTTTCGTTGAACACAAAGTTCCAACTCTTTGACTAGTAGGCGCTTAAAAATTACCATAAATAAACCCATGGTGATGTAGTTTAATCTACACAGCAACCTGTGTCTTTCTGTGTTGTTTTATCCCACTCACCTTCCAGTAGAAAGACATGGTTTGATACAAAGCACAAAAAAGTAGGCCTATGGCCTTATTTGTTATCATTTATATAGGCCTTCAAGCATGTTTATGGATATCTTCCCCAGTATAACCAGTGTGCTTATATAAATGGAACACCATATAATTGTACAAGTCTGATAAACAGAAGGGCTGTGGTCTTGTAAATGTTGTCACATTAGATAGGAGTGTTACATCGGAGATTACTGTGGAGGAACACGTCTGTGGGTGCAGGCCTGTGAGGACAGTAGCCTCTCGTTTGATGGAGAGCCGTGTACAGGACAGGACAGGTGAACCAAACAGCTGCTACCCCCGTTTTTCCTTAAAACCCCAGCGTGACAGATCAGGCCATGGCTCTCACACATAACAGCCTGCTTTTCACACGGTAGCTGTCTCAGGCCACGTTACACACGTCTTTTAGATGGTCCACTTTGAGCATTGGGTAATGAAATTTACGCTGGAGACCCTAGAATATGCAGACATATGGTGGTTATTAATGTTCCTTTCTGTCTTTTCAGCCGCAGTCCTCTGCCAAACAGTATGGTCTGTTCCCGCCTGTCTGTTTTGGGTCCTCTTCACTCCTCAAGCTGTTTGCCTTTTACCTCTGTCACACCATCCAGGATTCACACAGCAGCATGAACAGGCCGTGCAGAAGACAGGCCGAGTTCTGTTAATACTTGGCTAAGTTTACATGTTCATTCACACTTCATTATGGGGGAAGCCCTGTGTTCTGAATGGTTTCAGCATGTCAGAGAGGCACAACAAGGAAAGGGCTGTCCTTTTAACAGTAATGCACAATATAAATCCAATACTTCCAATTATTGTAACATTATTTACAAAATAAATTTGGAAAAATACCCCATTTTTTTCCTGCTCAGTCATCTGGATGGACGGCAGCAGTACGCCTTTTTCTTTGAACAATGTACCAGAGCCACTCCAAAATAAGATGGATGAAATGGATGCTCTCCCTCTGCAAAGTATTATGGAGGTAAAAATGCATGCAGGTGTAGTCTATTTTTACCTGCATAAGCCTTTATAGATTAACACAGTTTACCAGTCCCTGCTCAGCTTTCTGTACACTATCCTAACTCTGAAATTAACCGGATTCTACTCACTTAATCTCCTACTTTTTATATAAATGCATACTGCATTATCTGACTTAATGTCTGAGACGTTTCCAAACAATTTTCCTTTAAAACTTCTTCAAATTGGTATGAAAACATTCCCGCAAAAATGATGGCTTCTTTATTGTTGTTGAAGGGGGTATTTGCAGCTTGGAGTGTAATTTTCCAGGGTTTTGGAGGAGACAAACTGCCTTTAAATAAATCCTATGCGATCTCAATTATGTCTGTTTCCTCCTTACTTATTCCAACACTTTGGATTTCCACTTTAAAAGCAGAATGATATATCCTTATGATTGGAAATGTTCAATACACTTCTGGAAGTGGGTGCACTGTCCTGTGCAGATAAGGTTGCAAATGCAAGATCTGTCTCTCTGAAATAGAAGCCTGACAAACAGTGCTGTCTCTCCCAGACACAGTGGGAGAGGAGTGTGCTTGGATGGAAGCCTTTGAGACCAGCCTTTTTAATATCGGCGCCGCTGTAACATCAGTAAGGTGACATTTCGGCAGCACCATCAAGATCCAACAGTGGCCATGCTGCTTCGACAATCAATTATCCATGCATAACATCCCACCAGTGTGTGCGACATGAATCAGTCCTGGACCAGGCATCTCCTCTGCCTTGATTCTCAAGAAAAGAGAGACCTTTCATTCGACCCTTAAGAAAGAGAGAAATGCTCTGTGTGCTGATAAGGGATTGAAGGGAGGAAAGTTATGAGAAAAAAAAGGTAAATCAGGCTGATATTTATTTGCATTATCTTGAAAGGAGCTCAAATTGGTTTCATCCCAGTGACTGTGAATTGTGATCCAGAGAGCACAATGGCCATCTCCTAGCAGAAGCCAATGTTATGATTGAACAGGCAGAATACATTCTTTGTATTGCTTGGTGGACTACAGGGGAAGAATGCATATTATCTGTTGCCCAAGGAGAAGGAAATACATTTCACAGCAGATATTGCTTGTATACATTTTTTTAAACCAGTTTAGTTGTTATATGGTTGTTATCAACATAGTGGCTGAACTGTACATAATTTACTTCCACAAATAACTGACATGAATGGCATCTCCTTAGCACAGAGCTCCATCTGTAGATGTGTTCTTCTTCTGTTCAGAATAGGTTAATAACAGAGCAAATGGACGTCGTCCGACGGAGAAAATAAATTCTTGTGCATGCATCAGCAGGCCCTTTAGGCCAAAATCAACTGGCACTGTAACAATATACTTTATCGTTGCTTCTGGTGAAGTGCCACACATCTGTATGTGTTTAATGGTAACAAATGGAAGTGTAAGGGGGTTGTGCCGTCTTGCAACAAGCTTGTGGTGAAAAGTGACATTTCTTCTGTTTTATGGCTCCACAACATATTTATCTTGTGGTAATCAGATCATAATGAGTTCCAACATGTGTGATAACTGTGTTAGGTATAAGATTTCGGGTGCTGAAACCTCACAGTAAGTGAAGTCAGAGTCAGAGGACCCAGTTTGGGGTAGTAGTCAACATCCTGAACCCAGAAGCTTTCTCCAGTGTTTGACAAACAGCACCTTTCCCCGCTCGCCTTCATTTCCATCTGTATGCTATCACTTGGCTGTCAGCGGCCGGATTGGCCTGTAGTTCGCAGGATGAAAGGAAGAGAGATCCTGTTGAGTGAATAATCTTGCCAGTTTACAGAAGAGAGTGGATGTCAACTTGACAGACTGTGAGTAGCACACAGATTTGGGATTCATGGGCAATCCCATAGTCCCTTTAAATCCGGACGTGTGAATGTGAAATCAATAGTACATCCATACAACAGTTTGTTTGCTGGACTCTGGAACGCTTTGTTATGAAAATAAGAGTCATGGATCTTTCCCTTACGGATTGAGGACACAGAAAAGGGCACCGTAAACATGGTATCTCAGCATGAAAATCCTTATTTTTTATTTTTTTACACAGTAAATAAAAGCATGCACTACTGAAATACATCCATTTCTCAACGCAATGTAATTCAAAAACATGAAAGCAGTATGAATGATCAGGGGCAGTGTTTAAATGAAATCTCGCTTGTGTAAAAATCCTAATTATATTCTCTGTGAATCGGTTTGTTTTAATTACCATATTCACCTGTGATGCTTCAAATCAAATGTGTCTGAAGGTAAAGCTCGCCATTTGAAACATCTCCTCAGGAGTCTATACACTCCACATACAAACCACCTCAACCTCAGACACTATGTCACAATGATCTGTGTTGTAGGTGATGTTCAATAGAATTCAATGGCACCTTCACAGACGTATGCATGTGCATCACCGCGTAGCAACTGTACATATAACATAGCTGTCTGGGTTGGCACGGCCATCATGCCCTGCTGTTTATTTGATATGCAAAGGAGTACTGTGGAGCAGCGCCACGGTCTTTGCTAAAGTACTTTACTCCTCACATAACCCAAAGTGGCAGCAGCAGCATCAGGATGAGCTCCAAGAGCGAGGTGGCTCCTTCTCAGTAATTTATAATGCACTTAACTCCTCTACCCTGTTGATTGTCTACATTACCAAGAATCAAACACGAGGCAAAACAAATAAAAAATGCCACTTTTTATTCTGGTTTAACACAGTCGAAAGCACAAGTCTTTCATTACGTTCCCGCTCATTCACATCAGGGTCTGCGTGGAACAGAAACAGGGATTACGATGGCAAAGGGAAACCACTTCAAACTGCCTCCATAAACACCATCAAAGAATAGCATCTTGAAAAGACTGGGTGAAACGAGCAAAGAGGGGAAAAATAAACACAAAGTGTCAGCATCAATTTAAGGCTGGTTCAATTCGGTAGTTTGGAGAAAAAAATGTAAAAGTGTCATCATTAAAAACACTACAGCGCTGTTAGATTTATAAAGCAGACACTGCTGGGACTCTGACCACACCCTTTACATACGACGTACGACATGCCTTAGCCTTCCCAGAATACTGTGCTGCTGCCTGAAGCTTTCGTATGGACTGCCCATTGCTCATGGTGGAGACCATTATTAAATGTGCTCTGTGGAGGGCCTGCAGGTAGCTCCCAGGATCAGACACAGGGAGAGCAAGAGGGGCTGTTTGGCTTAAGTGTTTTTTATTAGGATAGATGGAGACCTAAGCTCCATAACAGAGCTTCAGCCCTTTCTCCCAGACAGGGGCCCACTTTCCCTTCTCACTCCACACAGGCACATATCAAAACACCAGCTTGGCTTGTTTTTTTTTCCCCTGTCAAAATACAAATGCTCTGTTTGGAATTCTGCAATTTCCTTTATCAGCTGCATCAAGCCCATTTCTTGACTGTTAAACCCGTAATTATTGTCACAAAAAACAAAACTGCACAGGGAGAATTGACAGGGAGGGAGACTGTGTGTCCTTGCATGGGAATTAAGTGTAAAATAATATCTTAGTTATAAGAACTTGTGAAACTCTGCTGGAGATCTTATTGTGTGTCTGTGTTCTAAAACCCAAAGCTAAAGAATACTGTCACCAACTCAGCCATTTTTTTAAAGAATGCTGCAGCACATATTCACATATCATCTGCCAGCTGGCCAGATGACATAACTTCCTCCTCTAGTTGTAACGATATAGTGACATGTGTAAGTCTGCTTTTACACTGCCCGTCACTGACACAAGAACACTCTGAACATCTGCTCTGACAGTAAGGACAGTAAGTCGGGGAAGAAAGCTCCGCGCAAATGCCTCCATCCCTTAATTTGAGGACCAGGGCCAGTTGTTAAAAATCTCTTTGATGTAAGAACGTTATGTTAACTTTATATATTTTACAGACAGCAAAGGTCACAGCAGTTGTATATGTATTAACTATCTTTGTGTGACAGAAGTTCTCTCTCTGTCTATAAATTGTAATCAAAGGTATGAGGTATGAATATTTTATAGATGATTTTACTTTGTCTTGACCCTACTGTTGTCATCAGAGTAATGTTGTGAACCCAGAAAAAAATGTTCCCATCTGGCTCCCCATCACTCCAACTGCTGCTGTTATGCGTGTGGGAACTATGATGGTCTTGCACATGGGCACAGAGGAAGAAAAGAAGTTGGAACAGTAGGAGAGAAGGATGGATTCACTTGAAAGATCCAGCTGTTAGGCCATCCGAACCCTGGGAAAGTCTGATACTGTTTTAATGTATGGGTGAGCACCTCGCCAGCACATCAGCCTGACTTATAAAGCCTCCTTAAAAAATGTAGGGAACAGGTGGACGGGGAAGTTTGGCAAAGGGTGAAAAAGGCTGAATGCCAGGTCAGTTCTCACTGCCAACATAATGTGTTGCTTTGAACCCCCCCAGCCCTTTTAACCCCCTGCAATGCAGTGAATTACTTTAGTACTTTAAATACTCTATTATTTATCCGCATTAACATCTATTAAACCACAATTCCTTTACACATTGATTTCTCCACCTCCAATATGTATATTCTTCACATTGTATTTGTTGTATGCAGTAGTTTGTGTCAGTATGAGCCGATAGATAGAGAAACTTGCTCCAAATCTTTAATGTGGTGCAATGCGGTTGAGTTCTGTACAGCAGTGTGTATATTGACTTCTGTGTTTCTGTAATGTTTCATTGAATAAAACAAACAGCCAGCCCCTCAATCTAGTTTTATCCATAACCTCTGAAATGAGACTTTATGTTTCATACAAACGGCATCTCGGTTACATCAATAATCCTGCAAATGAAATCGATTTCCCCCCAAGCTCTTCCAATTCTGATCACAGCTGGGTTCCCCATATGGAGTATTAATGGGGTGGAGCACCCTGAGCCTGATCTAAAGCTGGAGAATTCTGGGCACACCACAACATCAAATCCCATTGTAATTACCTTCATGCAAACACAGGGGCCCTCTCCAACACAATATGGGTTGAAGATTGGGATTTGTGTGCATTGTTTTTGAGGCTGGAATTGATCTTGAAAATTGTTTGGTGCAATTTACCAAGATGCTTAAGAAAATTGAAGAGCACTGACTGTGCGGCATACAAATGACTTGTTGTGATGAGAACAATATACAAGCTCTATGTGGCTCGCCTACATTTTTGACAGCAATGACTTTCTGGTACAATACAACAATGGCTAATCATCATGTTTTCCATAAGATCAAATTAGAGAGATCATGGTTCTTGACAATCGTCACTCATCTTTTTACTCAACAAGAAATTTTTCAAATCGAAAATGACACCAATTCTACCCGTGTAGATGGCTAAGCAGCTGCTTCTTCTCAATTAGCTTACATATGTTTTTTCGCTCAATTTTGGCACAGCAAATAAAATGCCATTTTGTCACTAGAATATGCTATCTGACATAAGGCTATTGTCTTAATTCCCTTAGGCTGTGGTGGAAAAAAATCATGGAACATGCAGAGGGCCAGGCTATATCCTGTCTTACAGACATCCCTATCCCATCATGCACACTCCAGCCTTCTCTCTCCAGCAGGTGGGGGTGGTCATGCACCACGCAACACGGTTATGGGTTTAAGTCTGAAATCTACATACTGAAATGACTTCAGCTCTCTTGCACAATGCCAAAGTTGCTGGAAGTCTGATGAGTTTATTTCATCAATTCCAGAAATGCTGCAGAGAGAGAGAGAGAGAGAGAGTGTGTGAGAGAGAGAGAGAGAGAGAGAGAGAGAGAGAGAGAGAGTTAGAGAGAGTGAGAGAGAGAGAGAGTTAGAGAGAGAGAGAGAGAGAGTGAGTGAGAGGGAGAAAGTGAGACAGACGGACAGACAGAGAAAGAGAGATGGACAAAGTGAGAGGAGAGAGTACATTTCTACATACAATAGCATATGTCCATCATCCTCTGAGTACGCATGGGTGTGTGTGTGATGTGAGTGTGTGTATGCGCGCGCGTGCACATGTGTATATGTGCACTTACATCCCCCCTGCATACATTGATGTGTGGAAGTTAGTTTGATGTGAATCCTCTCTGCCCTCTGAGTTGCACAGTGACTGCTGTCCATCTGCTCCAGGGTCTCAGGTGTGTGTTATCTCTTCCTGTGCCCCTGGGAACTTTCAACAGATATGCCAGTCAGCCCAGGCTGAACTGCTCTTGTAAATTACTCACTAAACAGCCCTGCCCTGGATTCTGCATTCGAGGGAAAATCAATTATTTGACCCCCCCTTACATTTCACAGTCCATTTTCAGCATGCTGGGGCCAATTACACCCAGCAGAAAGACTACTCTTTATGTCATTCCCACGATGACCTCCATCTTGCAGCTCCACACGAAGCACTGTTAATGCACCAACTACAAGCACTTGTGCCACGAAGGAGCGTGCTAATGCACTGGTTACCCACACTTTAGCCACACCAAGCACACAAATACAGCCGCTGAGAGGCAGTACCACAACCGCACACAGCCAGCTGTAGTGTCTCTCAACTGGGAGC
>NC_045736.1:14782575-14801985 GCF_008692095.1 Etheostoma spectabile
GTGTCCAGTGCACTGAGCGAACGCCACTGACGGTTTGACAGCCCTAATGAAAGCTGATTACCAGGAGGCATCTATTAATTTGTCCTTAATCATGACAAAGAGAGTCTGTGGCTAACAGCTGTGAAATGGCAGCCGCCGCGCGGAAATGAGGCTCAGGGAAAGGCCGGGGACAAGGGGTTAGGCCCTGCGCTGTCATTAACTGCCTGCCATTGTGTGTGCTCGCTTAGAGCTTAGCTACAGGTAACTCAATAAGATAACACAGACTGCGCTCTACCCTGGTCTTTGTGAAAAGCTATTGCTGTGAATCCTGGGTGGCTAGGCAAAGAATAGGAGGATATTGGTTTGCATGCTCCGAGCAGGAGTTTGAATGATCCAGGTGAGAAGCTGACAGTAACAGGTTTAAGCTCTGTTCCTTCATCTGCTGGAGGGGTGCTGAGGAAAAAGTCAATCAACGACTGAACAGGTTGCTGAATAAGGAACTGAGCTGGCTTTTCAAACAGACACAGTGCAGCAAATGTATGCTCAATCAAACCTTAATTTTAGTTTTTTTTTTCAAATTGAAGAAATAAATGACAAACCTGCCTTGTCTTTTAAATCGATCAAAAATAAAAATAAAACAAATTTTAACTCCAGTAGACACATAAGTCATGCAGGGAGGCCACCTCATATGGAAATCTTCATTTTGACTATTTACAGCTGGATGTGGCTGCTTTGGCAGGTTGGTGGAGGGATGGAGGCCCCTCATATGAGTCTAAATCATCGGCCTACCTAGAGTGGCTAAGTGCTTTATAGGACACTAAACATTGGGAGGGGGATAATTATAGTGGCTGTCACAAGGTCTCTGATGTAATATAATCACAGAGCATATCACAGAGCACCTATGATTTACCATAAGACTAATGCTCTTTGAATTTCTGTTCTGTTGGTTAGCACCGATGAAACATTTTTTTGTCCAGGAGACAAACTAGGTCCAATTCAAAAATATATTGTCCGATCCACAGATTCACTGGGATCAGACTCAACACCAACATTTTAATCATGGTTAGATGTCCTGGTTAAAAAATCAAAATCAAATCAAAATGGACTGATTTGCTGTTTTCATTTCAATCTGCTGTTAGGTTATGCCTTTGACCACTCTGGACTCTTAGCTTGACCAAATGTCCATGCATCACTAATGTTAAATGATCTGAATAATTCATTTAATTAGTGCAGGCTACTACAACACAGATTTGTGCAGGGATGTGAAATCTGTTCTGCTTTGGACGCCGTTGGGTCTTAAATTGTTCCTGTTCTTAATTACTGTTGCATTTTTCTACATCATGTCTAATAATGTGCAGGGGTCTACCTGTGCCTTGTAAAATTCCCAATGGTGTTTTTCTACTTTTTTTTTTAAACGTGAATGGCAGTGAGTGGTGTTTAGTTAAAAAAATCTCAATAGAAGAATAAGTTTACTGTTTGAGATCCGTTCTTTTGGAATACAATGTTACAGCGAGGAATGCGTGAAATTATGAATTTTGTGTATGTTTATCTTGAGACACCACAGTGTGCTTTGTGTTGTGTAGCAGCTTTCGTTAACGTGCAAACAGATTAATAGTAAATTATTAAAAATACGTTTGAAAATGTATCACTGTGCATTCTGAATATATTTCTTAAATTACATTCTTATTGTTATTGTTATTGTTATTATTATTATTATTATATATGACATCTCTGCTTTATATTTGGCTTAACTCTAAAAACATTCATTCTGATAGGGGAAAGACTGCAGGGCTCGGATGTAACATGACAAACAAGGCAGAACATTTCGTTTGGCTTTGTATGAATTAATCAGTGGAAATGGGCCGACATGTTGAGCAAACAGTCATTTAAGACTCTGCTGAGACACTGATGAAACCCATGATTCAATTAGATACCAAGCTCCTAAAAATGCAACAAGTCTTTTAGCTCAGGAGGGAGGACAACAATAACCACAGCTGGTTTACACACAAATCCAAAACTGACAGACACTCACACTTCTGTAAACCTCCTGAGGGCTGGATTCATTATTTGATAGAAGAGTGGTGAAGGCTGCAAAAATCTAATAATATTGTTAAAACACTGTACAATCAGATCATACTTTAATTTCTAATGCAAATGAATATAATTGGAAATAGTAAAAATGCACCAATGTGCTACTTTGTTTATCATTTAGAGGACGCAGGAGGAAAAAACTCTGTAAGTCTTTGTACACATGTGGAGCATATGTCACATGGACCGCGTTTATAAACTTTATTGTACATGGGTAAATTTTACATTTCACATCTGTTAAGCACATGTTGTCGATCATTTGCATTACATCAGAAACTAGCATTAAACCTGACCATGTAAAGGAAATGTAATTATGCTGTAACATCAAATATTCAAACAACATGGTCGATACCATAGGACATCCATCCAGCTACATTATTATTATTATTATTATTAGTAGTAGTAGTAGTAGTAGTATTACTACCATTATCATTATTACTATTATTATTATCATTATTATGCTTAGTCAAACACAAAAATAATGACAGAATCTTATTTTTAACTTATTGTGTGTATTGGTAAGCACCTTGCCAGCCCATAAGACTGAGTCCTAAAAATGTCGGGAACAGGGACGCCTGGGTAGCTCACCTGGCAGCGGCCACATGTTCGATTCTGACCTGCTTCTCTTTGCTGCATGTTGTTTGTCATTCACCCTCTCTCTCCCCTTTCATGTCCAAACTGTCCTACCAAATAAAGGCCTAAAATGCCAAAAATTAATGTTTATAAAAATGTAGGGAACAAGTGGAAAGGGAAGTATAGCATGATTGTAATCTCAAAATCATTTTTGGATTGATTTTTAGTAATTTTACCTAAGTGTAAAAATCTGTACCAGTTCTTTAGCTTGAGCAGGATACGTAATACAGTAGATTCTTCCCCTTATTTACAAATAGTTGCATCTATTAACTTGCAGGACACTATATACAGTACAATGTTGTAATGTATTAGCAATAAATGTATTAGTTTTTACATACTGAAAAAATCGCAAAATTGTAATGATAAACAAAACACAATTGTGACAGAATAAGAAAACAACCATTGTGTTTTTTTTATTGTTATAGAGAACAACACAGTATAAGTATCTGATTTAAAAAGAATCATCATCCATCTAAAAGGCACATTGTTGCCATTGCTTCAAACAGCAGTAATTGAAGTGTAGCAATTAAGCGCTGTTACCGTGGGTGCTATAGAAGCTTCATCATCCAGCCTCTCTACTATCAATCCTATCATATGGCTTTCAGACAATTGCAAAAGCATTCTTGTTGCTTAAGTGCTAATTTGCATAACCTATAAGCCAGTGGCTGAATGTACATGATCAAGTGACACATTTTAGTGGTAAAAGAGAACTCACGTGAAACAACACAAAGTAGATGTCCATGTTTTCATGGTTAAAACTATAAAGGTCTCTTTATAAAAGTCACTTAATGTTTGATTAGCATTTATTTATTATTTCACACTTTTGAATTAGACTGTATTAAAGAGACTAAACGATGGAATGCAGCACGTTGCGTTCTTCTGTATTTTTGTTTGTCATTTGGTGGGTGTCAGATCATGGTTTGGGCAGCAAGGAGTGGAGAGGCACCGCAAGCCTCATGCTGAGTCCCCTGGTGCTGCCCCCTCTCATCTATGAGAAGAGCCTCTTCCCCCCTGCTAAGTTTGCAAAGTCCAATTTTCAGCTAATATGGAGGTCGCAACAGCAAGCGCAGAGGGCGTAGTAGGACATAATGGCTATGGGATTGTAAATATTGGTTTTAGAGAGACACAATTGGAGGGCAAGCGGAGAAAAATTTCCATATAGTATGTGCTAGCACCATTGGAGGCCTTGGTGCAGCAGAATAGATTTTCCATTCTAGTGTGTCACATTAGATTTTCGGAGGTGCTCAGTGGCAGGTACATGTCATTAGTAACACTTTAGCTCAGTAATGAACCTTTTTATTTATCCGGTGCCTCTCTCATGAATGAATAAGGAGCTGCTCCCCAACTGTGCTCAGCCGTGAGGAGCAGACAGAGGAGGCAGAGAAAAAGAGAGAGAGAGAGAGAGAGAGAGGGAGAGAGAGAGAGAGAGAGAGAGGGAGGGAGAGAGGAGCATATTAGTCAAAAGGGGAATATGGAGCCTGGAATCTAGAGGGTTAAATGATCATTATTGTGACACTCACATGCACACTAACCCACATGCGCTCAGTTATGCATCAGTGACACAAGAGCACACACACAACACACACACACCCACACACACACACACACACACACACACACACACACACACACACACACACACATTCCCCACCTCCGCTCCCTGGGGTCCTGATCTGACACTCTATTTACACACACATTTACACAGTCTACTCCCTCCTTTATAAAGCTGACAGGTACTTAAGCAGTACATTACTCTGAGGAGCTCAAGCCTTACGGCGGTGTAACCAAACTGTCCATTCACTGCTGGCCTTGTCTCAGTGTTCATTCAATAATGGCCTCAGAGAAATGCACCAGTAATGAGCAGTTGTAACTGTGCAGGCAGGCCTGGGAGTCTGACGCTAAGCATCAGGAGACTTTTAGGATGGCCCCGGCTCATTGGTGGAAAAGAAAATTCTGTCAGGGTTCAGTAGCTTGTAGAGACACTGAGAGCGTCGTTTTGAGTTTCACTCACATGGGAGCTCAGCTCTCCAGACCTGTAGTAGTGTGCTAGTAGAGTTGCTTGACGTGTGTCCACTTCTGTTAGTTTTCATCAGAAGTCAAAGAACACAAGTGAGTTTATCAAAGTTTTAACATTGCTAAAAAACAATCAGTGCATATCACGTCTCAGGTCAGTGACTTTAGCCATTGTTATCCAGGTGGCAAACTTCTATCTGAGCGCCTCCTCCTTGGATCCTCTCAGACCCCAGCCTGGTGCAGTGAAGCGGTTAGTGTGGCAATGACTGGTGTGGTCAGAGCTCCATGTCACCCCCAGCATCCTCAGTGTTCATTTCCCTTTCATCTTGAGTGTGAAATCGGTGCCGGTGCAGCACTGACCTCAGCATTAAGAGGTCAACTATTGAAATCTGATGTGCGCCACTCTGGCTGAGGGACTTCAACAGATGGAGGGAAAGAGAGGGAAGGTAGTACATGGAAGGGAAAAGAAGGTGCTTTAAAAAGATTCATTTCAACAAGTTGTAGCACCATAGTCTTAAAAAGTTACTCACTCTCCAAATAAGTTGAAAAATCTGTTGGTGGGGTGAGAAATAGTTCAGGTTTTTACATAAAGAGTCATTTTCCTGACATTAGTGATCTAGTGAAGGCTTCTTTGAAAGGAAATCCAAATTCCGAGCACAACCATTAGGGTTTGTATTGGAACGAGGAACATCTTTATGCTCCTGCAAAAACATCACAGTCTGAGCCTTTGTTATACTAAATGTTACAATAAAATATTTTGTTCAAGGTTCTGTTCAATTTGGACATACCATGTTAGTTGTCATTTTAAACACACCTTCGCATATTGATACATTGCTCTTGGTAGTTCAAGTGTTGCATCCCTATTTATTTGCTTGAGACATGATGTTTTACTTTCACATTTCTCCTCACCGTAAAGGGCACTAATACCTCTAAGTACAAAAACTCCCAAAACTCCAAACTTTGCAGCTTTTGGCAGCAAGAGTACATGCCAGAATTCCCTGTCTCCATGTGTTTTTAAACACAAGGTTCTGCATTTAAAGTCAATTCGACACCTCATCTCAGTATGAATCCCCTCCGAAAGCATATGTGATACGAAGCGTCAGAGAAGTTTGAGGTCTTGTCTCATATTTCCCATCGGCTACACTTTCATCCCTCTCTCTGCAGCAGACCACCCCTAGCAACCCTGCCCAAATAAGGTGTTCTGCCTTCAATACTCTCCTCTCTGAAGAATCTGAAGAGTTCAGAATCTGCCGAAACTTTGGATCTCAAACACAAACATCTTTTATTCAAAGGGTGTCTGTAATCACAAATAAATAGCATTTCTAGCGATGAGTGCAAGGCACAAGAGAGAGAGGAGCCTATCTCAGGAGCAGATAACTAGTAGATATGATTCCTCAGATAAGGAGCAGTAATTTGGCTTTTAGAGATAGCTCCGGGGGCCGCTGTGCCGAGCTGCGCTGATTTACTGTGTGTACGGGAGGTTGTTTTTTTTCTCCACATTTTTATCTCTCCTGTTGAAGAGCTTTTCATCTCTGATGATTTTCTCTCTTTTTTATGTATTTCCCCCAGAAGGTGAGATCACAAACCCACAGAAGGCAGAGTGGCATGTTTTAAAGCGATGGACAAAATACAAATATTTGAAAATGTATTTCATGGTAATTATGTCAGGTTTCATGGCCTTGGCACAGTACTGAGGCACAGCCTGGATGCCTTAATTTGTGTAGAAACTGTAATCATTTGTTCATTTCAAGGTGAAAATTGCATTTTTTAATTTAAATTGTATCCTGCGTGATAGGCTATTATCTAGAAAAATTGTCGCTGTGTATGGCGGTCTATGCCCTGCCGTCACGGCTGTTTAGAGCCCACCTCTCCTGAGAAAGGGCTTATATATGAATCTCCTGACTGAATGCACCCAGCTTGTTCTTCACTTAGGGCCGCCATTGCACTCATTTCCATTTTGTTATTAATATTAATTAGTTTGAGAGCACAGCTCAGATTTGAAATGTAAATCAAGTTTGGCTTCACAGTGATTTTTATCTTGCACCGATTTCTTAGATTTACAACTTTACTTGGACTTTTTTCTTCTCCATTCATTTAAAAAAACTACTTTAAGGGACCTGTGCATTGGTGTGTATGTGTGTGTGTATTTGTGCATCTATTTGCACACTTGTATTTGCCCTATTGGACAGATAGGTTGGTTATGTCTTATACATTAAATGTGAACTGATGATATGCAATGTAGGCAAACTATTTTATAATTGGGAAGCAGATTCTGGAAAATAAGACGACTTTAAGCTATCAAAATACGCAATTTGAGCTCCTGCTTTTTAGTTATACATTACAGATTGTCTATCTTTAATACCTGAGAGGGGCAACCATGACATTCAAGATGCCTAAAATGTTCTCAAAATAAGATTTTCTCCCTATGCAAAACGCACAGTTGGGCAGGAGATATATGCACAGCAAGCTGTGTGTCTGTGTCTGTGTCAGTGGGATCCTTGAGGTGACGAGTACAAAGCTGAGGCTCAGGTACACGGCGTATGCTGGCATAATTACAGGATTTGGAGGATTATTTTACTGTAAGTGCTTTCATGGCGACAGCTGGGAGCTTTTTACTCCCCGTGACACATAATCTCAAAGAATAAAACCAAGACCCCCAGAGCATCTCTTAATCATTTCTTAGCATACCTGCACACGGCTCTGAACTCCCTTTCTGAAGACAGATTTGTAAAATTAGAATATAATTATCATATCTGGTTTAAGATATTCTAAAGTCATGTTTTTAAACACATTTTCTTTAAAATTGAGACATTTTTTGGCATATTTTTCTTCACTGGAGGCCCTCGCTGGTCGTTCTTCTTCTTCTTCTTCTTCTTCTTCTTCTTCTTCATCATGGCTGCCTTGAGTCTGCAGCAGCAGGTTATTTATCACAGCATGGCCAGTTCAGGAGCCTGGTCCTAAATTAGATCTAGATCAGAGCCTCTATTCCATGACTCAATTTGAAAGTGGGTATGACCAGGCTGAGGCTGCGACTTCTCTATCGCTGCCTCCTGAGCGATAGGGCCTCCTGGTCTCTACGGTGAGGCTCAGGAGTTTCATTTCCATCCCTGTGATTTAAACAAACCCATTACCGACAGCCATTTATGCACAGGGGCAGTACGCAAGCCGCGGGCCTGAGGACACAGCCCATGGTTAAGCTACCGTGGCACAGAGCCACCTTCAATGGCCGTATGTCCATATAGAGAGAGGAGAGGAGGAACGGAGAACTAGGGCCTCTGCACTTTATCTAAACCACTCCAGAGAGGCGAGTGGAATCGGCTCTTGTGGGCTCTGTTTATCCTCTGCTCCTGTAGTCAATCAATTAGGGGATCAAAGGAGGAGATGAGGGAAGTGTCATAAAGCTCTCCCACACACCACTGCCTGAGCTGCCACCCCGTCCAGTCTGAGTGACAGCAGACCGGAGGGGGACCAAACTCCCGGGCCGGCACCTCAGGAGACAAGCTGGAGCAAAGGGGACAACCATGGCACATGCCAAGGTCTAATCTGGACAACCAGAACACAAACTTTTAGTGGAATGTATGCAAAATGACACTCAGCAGGCAAAGAGCCACCTGACAATACATATTAAATATGTTGCGAGGACCCACTGAAATCCTTCCGTATTCTCAGAGTGAACTCATATACAAAAATGTTGACTTAGTTATTGATCATATTCCTGCCTTATTAACATGCTTCTCCAGATCCCTTTTTTAAAATGTGCGTTTTGTAATTCAACACTGAAGATAATTTCCACTTGTGCCACATTTAACTGCGCCTCGATGATAATATTGATAATGATAACGTGGTGATAACACTGCAGTTTGTAGCTGATATGAATCAGTAAAGGGAATACTTAATATTCTAGGTCCGTTTATACTAGCTGAGCAGTTCAAATCTCTCAAATATTCAACAAAGTACAAAATATGACTAATAGTTACCTCATGATAACACAGTCTAAATAGAAGTTTTTCAGATGAGTCCTTACTTTATCTAGCATCAAATTTATCTCCTAATACAATTTGGTGTTAATGATGTCAATACTTGTGATTAGTGATGCCTTTAATTAGTTTCATTTAATTGCAAATGAACAGTAAAGTATTGGATATTATTTTTGCGCTCTTTTGAAATGTAAATACATCTCTCAATGGCGCAATTTGGCTTGATTTTGCTGTCATTACTAATTTACAATAGATAATGTGTAGACATTTTGTCGCTGCAGTGATAGCAGACATAGCATGTTTGAAGTGTGTTTAAAATCCATCAGGACTGAATGAACATATCTAAGGCGTATTTCACACACCTCTAGCAGTGCTGATGGCAAAAGACTGAATGAGTTCAACTGTTCTGACGTGTAAAATAAAACACAGCGGATGCTTCCAGACCACACCGGTTAGTTCCCCTGCATTCACACCATACCACAGAGATTTGCACACAACATTCCTTGGTCAGCGGCGGGAGAGGACAGCGCTGTTGGTCAGTGGGCACAATGAATGACTTCCTACAGCTGCAACCAGACACGCTCTCAGTCTGTGTTTCTGAGTCTGGGACGTCTGAGCTCTCATCACTCCCTAATCACATCACCAGCACTGGAACAGTCTACTGGTGGCCGCTAGCTCTACAAATGTACTTGAACACACATGGAGAACACACACACACACACACACACACACACATGCACAGGCTGTGTGCATATGCTTATGTATACATGTGTATGTGCACATGGTGCACTCAAACTTTACACTAGGGCTGCAACCAATGTTCATTCATTATTAAACTATCTGCTGGCTTTTTGTTCTTGATTACCCATTACATTTTTTGTCTAAAAATTGTCCAAAAATACTGAATGATACTTATCAGAGCCTCGGGTGATGTCTTCACACTGCAATGTTTGTCCTAACAACAGTCCAACACTCCAACAAGACAATCACAGTGATATACAACAGTAAAATTTACACATTTGAGAAGCAGAATGCAGATTTTTTCTGTTTTTTTTTTGTTTGAAGAATGACTTAAACAATCAGCTAATTATAGATAAAGTTGCAGATACATTTTTCTGTAATAGATCAGTTGACGAATCACACTACTTCTCACACACACTCACACACATGGTGAAACAATCTGATGTCTAAAATAGAATATGTTTGAAAATAAAATCCACACACAATAAAAAGACAAATGGCAGAATCAGTTTTGGATCTTTAATTGATAACAGTTACGCCAGTGTTACAGTAAACACACCAACAGGCTGAAGGTAGTAAATACCAGTACAAGTTTCCCACTACTCTAATACTTCATACAGCTGAATAAATTATACCATGATAATATACACACATGCGGAACAGAAAAAGGAGTAAAGCAAAGCACAGATGTCAGAAAGCAATTAAACAAGTGAAGGTTCAAACAGACGGGAGGGGGCATAAGGAGTATGCTTTAAATATCCAAATGTTTGACGCAAGTGTTAGAAATGGGTTTGATACACTAAAGACAATTCTAAAATTCTTCCTTTTTAAAATATACACATAAGTGAGGCGTCTAAGCAGAGCAGGGAGAACTGCCGTGATTCAGTGCAGAATCAGTGTTACTTTAACTTCTTCTCCTGAAGTCATATTGGTCCACAAATCAAATGTGACTCCGTTCAGTTTCCCAGAGCAAAGAGGCTGTGTTCACCAGCTTCCTCGCCATCCTGAACCGTTGGTAACGTCCTGTAACCGGAGTCTCAGGGTTCAGGTGTGTTAGGTCCATGGTCCAGTCGAGTCTGGTCTGCACTGATAATCAGTCTGTGAGATCAGAATGCTCTGACACATGAAGATGTTTCATCAAGCCACCTTTCAAATATACAGCGGCCCTGGGTTCCAGGGAGTCTATTTGTGTCACCAAGCATTTATTTTCCATTAAGTTCAGTTTGATCCTCTTTTATACAACTTTTAATTGGAACATTTTTAATGGAAATTATATTTTACTAATTTTATACAAATTCAATCTTACCTGGGCCCAAAAACAGAAATACAACTTTTGTTCAAAACAGGTCAACCAATTAAATACTATTAAAACAAAATCAACAGAAAAATTAGCCAGTTAAGGAAACTCAAATCAAACATTTACGTCCACAGATTCCTTGCTTACCTACCACTCAACATAGTTTTGTTTTAGTATAAAACATACTCTTTATAAACAAACAATACACAATCTGCTCCAGCTACTGTACAGTTTTCCGTTTTTAAAGGCGACTGAGGACCAAATCCTGTCTTGAGATAAAGTGAAGAATTCATCATTAGGGATATCACACACACACATCTCAAGGAAATAGCTGGTCCCGGATCGTGTCAAAAGTCAACTATGAGTGCTACACAAATGTCTCATATCCACTGTTCTTTATTTTTTTTCCTTCTTTTTGTACATTTCAGTGAGTCCGTCGAAGCGGAGGATTAGAGGGGGTCTCCGGTCCAAACAAGAGTGGGGGGCCAATCGGTGGTGTTACCTGTGCCCTTTCGCAATTGACTGGATTATATGATTTTCCAGAGTGCGAGTGAATGGCACAGCTTGTGTACTTTTTAATCTCATAACAGAAAGCGTTGGAATGCTTATGGAGCCGGTGGAATGTTTCGAAGGAATGCTTGTTTAGCCTGAGAGTGGAAACCAGTTGAAGGTGCATTTACACAATGAGTTTTTTACTCTATGAAAACAGAAATACTGGCTAGTAATGGAAAGGGTCACTGTGAATTAGCTTAGAATTAATTTTGTGTGATTTAATCTGCTTTACACTGTTAAAGTCACACAGGGTTTCCTGGCAGATGGGATTTGGGAGGAGTAAAGGGAGTGGGGGGGATTGAGTTAGCCCTCCTTGGCAAGGTCCATATTTCTAAACAAAATACATTAATTTCCCCAATCCTGTTTTTGCAAACAATGCCCCCCTCCCCATGGACCGCAGCTAAGGATGGGATGGAGGTTAGAAGGGGAAAGCTATTGGCCGCCAAAATGCTGCTTTAATTCCCTGCAGAATCCATCCAGCCAGACTTCCCACAGAGTGGCCAAGTTCTTTAGGAATGTCAAGATGAATATGAAAGTGGGAAGGTCAAATCACTCACGAACATTAGTGCTCAGGGAACAGGCAGAGGAACAGCAGCTTGGAAAACAATCATCCTCTTTGTGTGACTGTGCCGACACGCAAAACATGCACACGCAACAGACACACACTCCCAAATCGTCTCAGTCATCCACACTGTGTTTTACATACCAACATCTAACAGAGAAAAGAGATATGAATGGAATCAAAGAACAACATAAATCACATTAACCATAATCATATAACAGCAACAATAATCTTAACAATATCAAAAAGGAACAAGAATAAGAGTTGTTCAAATGATATTGGCTTTGTTAACTACTATGAACAGCAAGGTCAAAGTACATGTTGTTGATGGCTCTAAATGTGTGCTGGACTACAGCCAAGACAAACAGGAACCCGGGCCAAGACGGCCAACCATCCTCGGGTGTTCTGGGGTTCTGTCTGGCCTTCTGAGCTAAACAAAACAGGGTTTGGGGCTGGGGAAGGACTACAAGGAGCAGGCAGAGAAGCCCAAAGGTTGAGAAGAGAGGGTACAGAGCCCCCTGGTGGTTGACAATGGCGTGAAACGCTTAGTTCCATTCCCCAAATTGCCTTGTCACACTCTCAAGCGTCACTTTCTCTTTTACACAGCGAGGCTGGTGTCTGTGTGTCGATGTAATGGCTGCAGAGCGAGCAGCAGAGGGGCGAGCTAGAGTCCAGACTTGATGGAGCATGGAGGAAGGTGGCAAAGGGCGGAGGAGAGTGGTGCTTGGTGCGTCCTAGGAGGGGCTTTAGTAGGCCTGTCCCGTCTCCACCTGCAGCAGTCCCAGCACGGCCGAGTGGTCTCCAAGTTTCATCCTCCTCTGGGTGGACAAGCTCACGTTCTTGGCCAGGTAGTCCACAGCAGCTGCACAGAAACAAAAAGACAGAAAAAAACACACGTCAGACAGGTGGTAGATTCCTGAGACATATTCCTGAGACACATTCGTCCTCGTTTCATTCCTCTGATTAAGGCTGAAATAAGTTGTGGCAGAAGCGAGTGATTTAAAGGAAAACAATGAAAGATAAAAAACCCTCCCCTGTCCCTTGTCTGAGGCTGGCATGCTGCTGGCACAGAGCATGTGCATCCTGGTAAAGTCTCCGTGCTGTCACTCAGACGGGTCCCTGTGTGTGTTCTGTGTGCCAGTCTTCATTACACTTGGCATCTCTGATTTCATGCCCTCCACACTCCACATGGTCGATCATTTTCATCCTCAGACAGCAGCTCTCTCCTTTCTCTTCCATTCATTACCCATCTACTGTGCTCAATCACCATCTTAATTAACCTCACATCAGCTCACATCCGCACTGCCACATCCGTCACTTTCTTGCTTGCTGACAAAACACTGGTACGCACACACAAAACGTGACAGATTGGCATGCGCTCACGTGCATTCACGGACCACAACACAAACAACATTTTAAAATAAGACGCACAATACAGCAGATCACTACTAGAAGAAGAATATAAATACAAACAAATGTCGGCTAGCTGGCGCTGGCTTGTTTGGGAAGTGTGCTTCATTTTACCTCTCATGAATGGCTGTGACAGCATCAGTCAATTATGCTGATCTAATAAAGCAAACTCTTTCCTGCCCTGAGGGTGTGTGTATATGTGTGTGTGTGTGATGGAGAAGAGAGAAAAAGGGAAAGAGGTGGGCAAGAGGACACTGTGGCCCCTGAGGGTGTGCCGTTCTTTGAAGTGGCCCTCTCCTCTTTCCCATCCAAGTGGAGTGGGGTGTGACTAAGGCAGCTCTCTAGGAGGATGGTGGTGGTGCACGTGGTGGTGTTAGGGGGGGTCTTTATCAAGAGCATGTGTCTGCCTCCACCAACCAGGGTGCAAAGGTCAGCAGTCTCTTTTGCCTGGGAGTTGGGACATCACTTCACAGGCTTTTTAAATGTAGTCAACTTTAGAAGAGGATATAAAGGAGTGACTCGTTTGGACACATAAAAAGACAATAGCACAACAACAACTCAAGTTGAACACATTCTTACAGTGTATAAATGTTAATTCAGGGTTTACTCACTCTGTCCATACTGGCTATACTGGTAGCCTGCAGTGACGGGGTCCACACTGTAGCTGGTGGCGCTGTAGGTGGGGGGGCAGTATGACTGGGAGGAAGCCAGGCTGTCCTTGATGGTGTCAGAGCGCTGGCTGCAGCTGGCTGAGATGGGGTTGGAGCTGTCCAGGCTGCTGTGCAGGGGGGAAATAGAAAAGTCGTGCTGGGGCTGGGAGGGTACGGCGCTGGGGTTACTCAGGATACTCATCACCTGGGGGTGAAGGGGAAACGGAGGATGTTAGAAATTTGGAAAATTGAGGATCAAAGCATTGACAGAGTTAAGGGGAAAGTACATTTTTTTGCAAATATAGTGCCATCCTTGCACTTCACGGTAAAGATGCCAATAGAAATATACCATATAAACTTGGAAATAGGGAAATGGGAAAAACTTCCCCATCTTTTTTTTTTTTAAAGAGCAGAAAGAAGGATACAAGGAAAGTGATGAGGTTAAAAAAAGGAGAAAAGGAACAAGAGAGACTGTTTCATTAGCTGGCGCTGGCATTGAGTGTTCTGCTGTGGGACAGAAGGGTCCCAGGGTGATAATAGACCCACCATCCGTGCCAGACAGCTCCTGTCCCGGAGCCTGAGGCCTGAGCCCGAGCCTACAGCACAACAAGCACCAAGGGAGTCCCTAATCCCTCGCCCCTAGCCTACCCATCTCATGAATAGTAATGGATTTGGAACTGGTAAATGATCCCCTCAGATCCCCACACAAAGTAGGATCCACAAACGTTACTGTGGGGCCCGCTGATACTTGCAGGTTGAGGCTCGCCTGAATATCACAGTGTGTACATTATTCATTGTGCATAAAAGCTTCCAATTCAGTATTTTAGATTAATGTAATAGCATGTGACATTCGTCAGGAGAAGGTCTCAAAATATGTTAAAATGGAAGATATTACCTCTAGTGCTACCCCAGTCTGAAGCACAGCGGCCCAGAACACTGTGAAGAATTTAGTTTTCTTATGTTGTGAGTTTTAAAGTAAAAAAGCAAAGTGGAGTGTGTGTGTGAGATGGGGCGTTAAAAAGGGAATTGTCCCACACATGATTACCTCCTATAGCAGGGAAGCCTTCCCTTTAACATCAGGTTCATGTTGAGTTTTGCTATGCTGCACTGGCCTTTGGCCCCTTGGCTGCTAAACCAATTAGCCCATCATGGAGGTGGTTACACAGGGGGGATACACACACAGACATATGTTTGCATGCACATGAATGACCACATGCGTTCACGCACACATATGCTGCAAACATAGAGGCAATGCAGGGGCAAGCCAAACAGTTCACAAATTATGCATTAAGACAGGAATATCCCACAGAGGGAAAATTAACCATATTCTACAAATTAATCATATCTTCAGAAAAGGCCTCCGAGGAAATATGAAGCACTTGAAGCACATCATACACAGAAAGGCAGGTTAGTCATTTCCACATGTTAATTCCATCAGTATGGAAACCCCAAACCCCCCGTCCCTTCCACATCTGCAGACAAAGCATGTGACATGTATCCATAAGTGGGAGATTCATGGCCCTCTCAAGGCTGGACACATGTGATGCTTCCTCCCATATGGAGCCAAGCCGCACACTCTGAGGAGGATGAGATGAGTATGTGTCCTGATAGTTTGTGATGGTTGAGAGTGAAGGGGAGAGCTTGTTCAGTGTCCTGAGAGAGACAGCTGCAGGGTATGAGTCCATTTTAGTCATTGGTTAATTAAAGCTTGATTACATCGCTTCCTTATGAAATAAAATAGCCAACAATTGGCCTGAATATTATTCATGCTCATAAAAGTTCTTCCTAAAGAAAATGTCTTCTTATCATTGACATTGTGTCAGTTTTGCCATTTTAGCAAATTAGGATGGGTCAGCCACTTTAGAGTCTAACAAGTGTTGTCATCTGTGAGGATGTCGCTATCCTTCAGTCGTCCTTCCTCAAAAGAGGATTCTGTCTTAATGATTTGACTTGAGAGGGAAAGGTAAACTCTCCATGAAGTCGTCAGGTTCTCATTAGGTGTGTGTCAGTTAAATGTTTTGTTCACACCACGCTAACATATATCAATGCTGTTTCAACATTGTTCTCTCAATCTGATGAAGGTACAGATATAGGTGGATTTATCTTTTAAGAGCCAGGTTGGACTGTGTTGGAGTCACTTCAGCCTCTCAGCAAAGTTGTCTTCCTCCACCCATATCTCCAGAATTTTAGGTTTTCCATAGGTCAACTTTAATTGCATGGCTTTGCTACTTTGATTTCCCCATAAAGTTCTCTCACTTCAGATTCAGGGGTCAAATGATACTTAGTCACATAAGCTCATGAAAACCATTTGCAGCCTGATACCTTCACATATTTTTGTTGCTACATGCTATGTAAAACAAAACGTGATAGACATTACATTTTGGCACAAAAGTTGCATTCCTGCTAGCAAAATCCTAGCCAGTGAATTTACTGTCAGAGAGGAATAAAAAAAAGCGTTTTGTTAGATTTATATGTTACATGCACAGCTTGATAGACATTAATGGAATGTGGAATGTTTCCCGAAACTGGGGTCTGATGCACCAGGATGTCACTCAAGTGTTAAATTACACCTCTCAGTATAAACACAGGTGCATTAAACAAGACTTGTGGAGTTTGAATTGGTGTAAAATTTAAGAGCTGAAAAAAAAATCTTAACAACTACATAATTTTTCCTAACATGCTCTTTACACTCTTGCAGAGAAGACTTCCTTACTGCTTCTCTCCTTCCCTCCTTCCCTCTGTCCCTCCCTCCCTCTTTTCTCTCCCACCTCCCTCTCTTTCCTTGCAAACAGCGTCCTCAGCAGCCCAGAGTTCGTTTGTTGTTTGACGTTGTGTGAGTGCTGGTTTGGGAGATAATGTGTGCCAGGACCTAGTTTAAAGGACAATGCTCCAGGGCGTTCTGTGCCTCTCTCACCCCCTCCCCTCACCCATTCCTTCTCCTTTTTCCGCTCCCTCTCTACAGATAGATTACTTTATAAATAATAATAAAAAAGTAATTAATTCTCTCAACTTCTGAGCCCTCCAGCCTGTGGCGAAGTGAATGGGGGAGTGTAAATTGATACAATGTGCATCCTTTCAGATAAATAAATAGTGCACTTGAAACACAAATAGAGGCCCTTTCATACCTCCCTAATTTCTTCAACAGTTAAATTACATTTTTTTTTGTCTGCTTGAATGTTTGACGAGATGTTCTTTGTTGGATTTCTTTCCAGAATAAAACAATGTGACAGACAGAGCTGAGAAAAACACTGAGTGATTCAAGGAAAAAAAATGAAACCAGAAAAAAGAGGGGGAAAGCCAGCAAAGAAATAGAGTGCAGATTTGCTGCAACAACAAAAAAAAAAACTTTTAAAACAATTTATTTCTAATATCTTGTGCAATATTTAAACGTGCAACATTTATGTCTTTTTATACTTTTATATTGTGATTTTAAAAAATTATGTAACAACTGTTTGTTCTTGTTCAAGCAAATGGCCATGATAAATGGACACATGAACTCTTACATTGGACTAAAACAACATAAATCTACACATTTAAAGAGAGGAAACAGAGAATGAAAACATGATAGCCTATAGAAAGAGGGCGAGTGGGGCAGAAGAGGGAAGAGAAAGTGATACAGGGTGAGTGAGAGGAAAGTGGAGGCTTTGGGAAGTACAAAGACTCCTGTAGGACTGCGCTGGCCTGAGGGCTAGCCTGCCTGGAGAGCTGATAGGAGCCCCTTCTGTTCCATTCCCGGCGCCAGCGCCAACACACCCCACTCCACAAATGCTCTAATCTGCGCAAGACTGGATTAGTTCCTCTGTCACCGATAGCACCCTGTTCTGCCCAAATCAAAATGCCCCCAAGATGTACCTTTAAGTTAGGCAGAGGTCACCGGGGCAGACAGGGAAAAATGAGCCCTCCAAATGTCTGTAAGTTATCTGAGTGGTGCAGAATAGCATCTTGCACCTTAGCAGATCTAGCTGCCTGATACTCGCTTCAGCAAAGAGTGATTAAAGATCCACAGTGATGACACTGAATTACAGATCAATATTTGAAGGCCAGTCCTGAGGGTGTGATTACAGGACGAGACTATACTCTTTAATTCTGTGAACAAAGAGTCACACGGATCCAGTGCCTGAAAAGTGACTGACTTTGAAAACTGAATATTATATCTAGACTCTTACATATATTTGAGAAGGAAATCTAGAGATTATCCTTGAAAACTTTAATTTGAACTGCTTCAAATAATGATTTCAAAAAACCTGAATCAAACATCTAATAACCTGATACAAACATAAAGAAATAGATAACAAATACAAATATCCCCCCCCCCAAGTCAGTTGACTCCTGCTTTCACAGCGTCCCACCCTTCCCCCATCCCTCACATGAGAGGGCCGGCCCAGCGGGCAGTAAGGCCCCTCATCTGAGCAGACAAAATGACTATTTAAAAATAACAGTGATTGCATAAATTGAATTAAAGCGTTTTGGTCACGGTGGAGGTGGCGAGAGGGGTGGCGTGGGGCTACAGCAGACAGCCGGGATGGTGGCAGGCAGCAGATGACGGGCTCTGGCCTGCATGCCACTGTGTTAATTGGCTGCGGCACATTAATAAAAACTGAAAAGTGTCTTCCACCAGCGCCATAGGAGGAAGAGACAGAAGCAGAATGAGCAGTCGAATGGGAGGAAGGGTGGTGGGGGAGTTGGTGTTGGAGGGAGAGAAATTGGCCTTTGAAGAATGTGATGCACATGTGGGGGGGGGGGGGGGGGGGGGGGGGGGGGGGGGGGGTGCTAATTGTGTTCAATTAATTGGCTGATTGGCACTGACAGAATCTGGGCACTGACAAGTGAGGCACAGATGAGGACGATTAGTGGGCACTGGAACAAGCTGTCACTCCTCACAACATGTTAGCCATCCTGCGCCTGTCTCTTCTCCCTGTGAAGCTGTTCATGCATACAAAGAAAAATGAAACAAGTGGGAAAGGACTATTTAGGCTACTTTATCCTTCTCTCTCTTTGAACATTTTTATGAAGCTAAATTCTGTCCAGCCCAATGTAGCTCATGCTAGTGTTACTGTTTAAGAAAGCACAGCTGCTCCAGCTGGAGGAAGGTCCTACCTCCCTCCTAAACATCCCACAGTATAAGCTATAAACTCGGCCCAGCGCTAACCAGAGGTTAATATGCCGTCTATTGGACTGCAATTGGAGAACGTGTGGGGAGCAATCCTCTATTCTCTGCGTGTGATATGCTTGAGTAACTATGGGATGGATTCAGCCATTGGGAACAAGAGAGGCCCCCTTCAAAGCGTGCACACACACACACGCATGCACGCACGCACGCACGCACGCACGCACACACACACACACACACGCACACACGTTTACTCTCCGCACCGGGCACCAACGCCTCTTCTAAATTAAACGGCAGATTTTCTGATTCCAGGAGAGTGGTTTCAGCGAGGAAGGGTTTGTGTGTGTGAGGAAGCAGCTCCAGAAAGAAAAGTGAGGCGGATCAAGGGAGTGAAGGAG